>NC_022018.1:12188759-12269507 GCF_000317375.1 Microtus ochrogaster | reverse complement strand
TTCTAGCTTCAGATGACACTAGCTACCACAGCTCTTCACCTAGTTTTCTAGCTTCAGATGACACTAGCTACCACAGCTCTTCACCTAGAATTCCAGCTTCAGAAGACACTAGCTACCACCACTCTTCATTCATGGTACTGTATGTAACAATAAATCGAAAAATTTGATCGTCTCTTTAGATTGAGATACTTGAGGATAGCAATTTTGTTCTGGTCATTGTTAAAGCCAGGATGCTCAACATCATAACAGGCATAAACCATGGCCTCCCTAAACTGGGAGCTATAGCAGACACAACTAATGCTTCAACAAGGCCAGTGGGAGTGAGGACCCGACCTCCTCCACATCCGTGTGGTATACAGCACAGCAACTTACAGTAGGGCTGTGTCTCTAGCAGTATGTGCTCCCAGGTTCAAACCCAAACTCTATCACTAACAATCCCAGAAATTACGTGTCTTCCAAGGGACATTTCTCCTGTGATTAGCTCAGCTTCTCTCCAGCAGCTTCATATTTATTTGACTTGAGTCCCATATTTTAATTATTCTAGCATATTATATAATCTGCAGAAATTAGAACCATGTTGGCCCTGCTCACTCTTTCCACATCTGTTACAGTATCTGCGACATAGAAGGTGCTAATTAAGTGTGCTGAGTGATCTTGGAAGATAATCAGCATTGAGGGTGCTTGTGTTCTATGTGCATAAAGTGCCGGGATTAGAATCAATGTTCAGGACATTATAGACCCATAAACAAGAAGTATACAGCTATAGCCATCTCTCTCTTTCCTCCAGGTCTCCTACTCTTTTTAAAAATTGATTTTAATGAGCTGTATATTTTTCTCCACTTCCCTCCTTTTTTCCCTTCTTCCTCCCTCTCCCATTATCCCCATGATTCCAATTTAATTTGGAGATCTTGATCTTCTTCTATTTCCCATGTAGATTAGATTCATGTATGTCTCTCTCAGGGCCCTTTTTGTTGCCTAGGTTCTCTGGGATTGTGTGTAGGCTGATTTTTCTTTGCTTTATGTCTAAAAGCTACTTTTGAGTGAGTACATTTGATATTTGTCTTTTTGAGTCTGGGTTATCATACTCAATATGATGTTTTCTATATCCATCCATTTGCCCACAAAATTCAGGATGTCATTATTTTTTTTCCGCTCTGTAGTACTCCATTGTGTAAATACACCATGTTTTCCTTATCCATTCTTCAGTCGAGGGCCAGGTTCTGGCTATGACAACCAATGCTGCTATGAACATAGTTGAGCACATGTCCTTGTGGTACAATTGAGCATCCTTTGGATATATACCCAAAAGTGGTATTGCTGGGTCTTGAGGTAGGTTGCTTATTAATTTTCTAAGAAATCACCATACTGATATCCAAAGTGGCTATACCAATTTGCACTCCCACCAGCAATGCGGGAGTGTTCACTTTACCCCACATCCTCTCAAGTATAAGCTGTCATCAGTGTTTTTGATCTTGGCCATTCCTACAGGTGTAAGATAGAATCTCAGAGTTGTTTTGATTTGCATTTCTCTGATGGCTAAGGATGCTGAGTAATTCCTTAAGTGTCCTTCAGTTATTTTAGATTCATCTGTTGAAAGTTCTCTGTTTAAGTCTGTACCCCATTTTTTATTGGATTGTTTGTTATTTTGATGACCAATTTCTTGAGATCTTTGTATATTTTGGAGATCAGCCCTCTGTCTAATGTGGGGTTGGTGACTATCTTTTCCATTCTATAGGCTGCCATTTTGTCTTTTTGACCATGTCCTTTGCTTTACAGAAGCTTCTTAGTTTCAGGAGGTCCCATTTATTAACTGATTCTCTCTGGGTTTGTGCTACTGGGGTTATATTCAGGAGGTGATCTTCTGTGCCAATGAGTTCAAGTGTACTTCCCACTTTCTTTTCTATGAGGTTCAGTTGGTTGGCTTTATGTTGAGGTTTTTGATCCATTTGGACTTGAATTTTGTGCATGATGATAGAAATGGATTGATTTTCATTCTTCTACATGTTGATATCCAGTTATGCCAGCACCATTTGTTAAATATGCTTTCTTTTTCCATTTTATATTTTTTTGCTTTTCTGTTGAAAATCATGTTTGTAGGTGTGTGGATTGATATCTGGGTCTTCAACTTGGTTCTATTTGTCCTCTTGGTCTGTTTTAATATTAATACCAAGCAGTTTTCAGTACTGTACCTCTGTAGTAGAGTTTGAAGTCAGGGATTATAATGGCTCCAGAAGTTCCCTAATTGTACAGGATTGTTTTGGCTATCCTGGGTTTATTTTTTGTTTTTGTTTTGTCTTGTTTTTGTTTTCTTCTGTTTTGTTTGTTTATTTTTTTGTTATTCCATTTGAAGTTTAGTATTGTTCTGTGAAGAATTTTGCTGGGATTTTGATGGGCATTGCATTGAATCTGTAGATTGCTTTTGATAAGATTGCCATTTTTACTATGTTAATTCTATCTATCCAAGAGCATGGGAGATCTTTTCATATCCTGGTGTCTTCTTCAATTTCTTTCTCAAATATTTAAAGTTCTTATCATACAAGTCTTCCACTTCTTTGGTAAAGTTACTCCAAACTATTTTAGCCTATTTGTGGCTATTGTGAAGGGTGATGTTTGTCTGATTTCTTCCTCAGCCCATTTATCATCTGTGTAAAGGATGGTTACTGATTTTTTTAGTTAATCTTGTATTCTGTTACATAACTGAAGGTGTTTATGAGTTTTAGAAGTTCCTTGGTATAATTTTTTTGTGTCACTTATGTAAAGTTTCCTATCATCAGCAAATAGTGAGAGTTTGACTTCTTCTTTTCTGATTTGTTATTTCCTTGATCTCCTTTTGTTGTCTTATTGCTCTAGCTAGAACATTAAGAACTACATTGAATAGATATGGAGAGAATGGACAACCTTGTCTTGTTCCTGATTTCAGTGAGATTTCTGTGAGTTTCCCTTCATTTAGTTTGATGTTGGCTGTTTACTTGCTGTATATTGTCTTTATTATGTTTATGTATGTTCCTTGTATCCATGCTCTTTCCAAGACCTTTATTATGAAGTGATGTTATATTTTGTCGAAGGTCTTTTCAGCATCTAATGAGATAATCATTTTTTTTCAGTTTGTTTATATGGTAGATTACATTGACAGATTTTTACCATCCCTGCATCTCTGGTATGAAGCCAACTTGGATCATGGTGGATGATTTTTCCGATGAGTTCTTGAATTGGGTTTGCCATTATTTTATTTAGTATTTTTTGTATCAATATTCAGTGATATTGGCCTGTAATTCTCTTTCTTAGCAATGTCTTTGTGTGATTTTGGTATCAGGGTAATCATAGCCTCATAAAAAGAGTTTGGCAATGTTACTTCTGTTTCTATTGTGTGGAATAATCTGAGGAGTATTGGTATTAGTTCTCCTTTGAGCTGAAACCATCTGGTCCTGGGCTTTTTTGGTTGGGAGCCTTTAGATGACTGTTTCTATTTCTTTAGCAGTTATAGGTCTATTTAATTTGCTTATCTCGTCTTGATTTAATTTTGGTAAGTGATATTTATCCAGAAAAATTGTCCATTCCCTTTAAGTTTTCCAATTTTGTGGAGTACAGGTTTTTGAAATATGACCTGATGATTCTGTGGATTTCCTCCATGTCTGTTGTTATTTCCCCATTTTCATTTCTGATTTTCTTAATTTGGATGTTCTCTCTCTGCCTTTTAGTTAGTTTGGATGAAGGTTTGTCTATTTTGTTGATTTTCTAGAAGAATTAACTTTTTGTCTCATTCACTCTTTATATTGTTCTCTTTGCTTCTATTTTGTTGATTTCATCTCCCACTTTGATTATTTCCTGCCATCTAGTCTTCCTGAATGAGTTTTCTTCTTTTTATTCTAGATTTTTCAAATGTACATCCTTTAACCCCTAATGAGGACCAGGCTCTCTGGGATCCTCATGGGAACATCTGCAGAGATTCCCATGCCATGTTCTGCTCTTGGGATAAACAATGCATTGAAATGGCTTAGGCCTGCCTGATAGAACTGACTCGGAGAACAAAGATACTGACAAGTGGAAGCCTCCCCAAGGTCAATGGCAGTCAGTGCTTGCAGTGAAAGGGTGAAAAACACCCTTCCCAGCATCTCTACCTTCACTGACTTTGCCTTAACTCCTCCTGTTGTGGTTCTAATATGACCTGCTAACTGCTCCCTTTCTTTCCTCTTCACACACCTCAGGGCTTTTCATCTCTACCCTACTGTTCTCAGCTAACAGGGTACTTGGGACTCAGTCTAGGAATAAAGGTTCTCAGAACTGGATCCCAAGTAGCCCATTTTGCATTAATGCTCCATCCAAATAAATATGCAATACCATCCCACCAGCACATCCGGTATACACATAAATAAAGCATCACCTGCAACAATGGAAGCTTGTGGGACCGCAGGAATGACTAACCCTTCACTCCATGACTAATGAGTATTCTCTATGCCCAGAGGAAAAATAAAACAACAAGGAGTGTTGGGCTCTAGTGGAGTTATCTAATATTCTCTTTGATTGGTCTATTGTTTCTGCCTAAAGATTCCAAAGACAGGCACTTCTCAATGTGACCAGTCTATCTTTCTAGCATTACCATTTTGTTCTGAAAACCTTAAACGTTTCCAACTATGGAGAGAATAGCATATTAATCCCATTATACCTAAGGCCAACGGTGATGAATAAATAGCTACTCTTAATTCACTACAACCTCCACCTCCCACTATGCCGTAATATTTTAAAGCAAGTCCAAGGCATCATTATCTCAACTATGAATATTTCTCTGTGTATTCTGGTAGGACAAAATAACATTTCTCTTTCTGAACTTCACGTTCTGTTAAACACATACATATTCTTCAGAAGCTCCTCGGGCATCCCTTCATGTAGTCCGGTGAATGGAAACCTGGAGATTAGGATGGATTTTTATTTTTACTCTTTGCTGATCTCCAGAATACCAATAAAAGAAAAGTTCAAACACATAGCCAAAGTGTCCACCTCACGTGTATGAGCAGTGGCACCATGATGGCATGTGTAAGCGAATCTAACTATCACAGTATTTTGGAAGCAGAGTAAATTTCTCTCTTCCCTCAGTGTCCTTTTCCATACATTGGGGATAATATTATCTGCTCCGTGGGTTTCACTCAAACCTTGTGAGAATCCCACAGGGTGATCCATGTGGAGTCACTGTAAATACAGTACACCATTCGATTGTAAAAAACAATTACTGAGCAGGAAAGGCACTGCAGAAGCAGCACTCAACAGGAATGTGTAAAGAAGATGGAGACTTCACTGCCAGCTCGGCTACCATGGTTTCTGCTGCCTCCCGTGAAAGCTCATAATGGAGGCATGCTGAGGAGCCCTGGAGGGCACCACTGCAGAGCGGTGTCAGGAGATGCTTCCTCAGTATGATCTCAATCAATAAAACTGCCATCCTCCTCTGCTATTCAGTTACAAAAGACACCTGAAAAACTGTACTTTTTCACCTTTGTTGAGACCTGAACAGAGAAACGAACCACTGTGTTCTTTCCCCGTAGAGGAAAGAAAAAAAAAATCTAATAATAATGCTTTTCTCAGCTGGGCTGATAAATGAAGGGACCAGCTGAACTGTGTGTAAATGATTATTCTTTTGTGAAAGAGAGAAAAAAAAAACTGTGATCCATCTGAATTCAAAGACCAAATGCATTTTAAAGGCAAAAACACCAGGTGAGAAGAATGGACGGTGGAATTCAACACAAAACTTTCCCTCACAGGGCTCCCCATAAAAAGCCCAAGAGACAGAGTGACTACTGGGAGGGAATAAAATAAGTTAGTTATACAATGGCACATTGTCTGCAGAGACACATGCGGGGACCACGAGTTTTCTCCCAACACTCAGAACATGAGTTCTCACACATCCTAACAGCTCATAGAGGACACGATGGTGACAACTGAACTGATCAGGACAAAGGCTTTCTGCCTGTGTGCAACATGGCTATAAACACATACAGGGACATGTTACATTTGTTATTATTAATTTTAAAATAATAATAACACTGTGGGGTCAGTCGTTGGAATATACAAGTTTGATCTCAGCACTCAAGACAGATCTCTGCTAGTTTGAGGCCAAACTACATGTAGAGTTCTGAGATGGTCAGGGACACATAATAAGAACTTGTCTCAAAAATCATCATCATCAACATCATCATTATCAAATGTCACTATATATTCATAAGGGAATCTATTGCTAGAATTCTGAACAGCCTAGACAGTAGGGCAGGGGTTCAGAAACACTGTCCTTTGCTGAGTAGTCACTGGCCAGCAACATTCCTAAAACATGGAAGTGTGACAGCAAGCACACTGTGCAGTGTGACACACTCTGAGTGTTTTAGTAGCTGTGGTTAGGACTGTTAAACTGGAGTGTTGTGTGCTGTGACAAATGGACTAAGGCATCTGTGAAGTCTTTCTGTGAATTCTTGCCCTGTACAGTCTTCTCCTAGTTGTTCTAGTGGTAAGACCCTTGAGCCTCCAAGCTGAAATCCTAGTGAACAGTATAACTATGCAATCAACCAACAACTGACAAGATGTTGGGCTGCTACCAATCCCACTGTGTTTGAAATCTATGAGCCTTCTCTGTGGTATGGATGAGTGTTGTGTCTCTACTCAGAAACAAGCCTTTTGCAATGCGGGTATTCTGAAAAGGAAGTCTTATCAAGGAGCTTATTGTGTGCAACAGTATATTAAATGATCAAGAGAATCAGCATTAAGGTCAGACTGCAAATCAAATCCTGTGATTACCACTTCCTGGAGCAGATCTGCACTGTGTCTTTTGGCTCATCTGTGAACTGACGAAGAAAGTCATCCTACCTTATCTGGTAATTCAGATGATGATGTAAGCTTATGAAAAGGTAAAGTCCTTAAAACAATGCTTGGCATGAAGAATGATGTTGATGTTAGCTGCCATGGTGCAGAAATGATGCAATAATATAAAGAGCATTAAAAAATAATGGGGATTTGTAGGCAGAGACAACTCGTTTGTTCCCAGCTGCCCAGACCCAGATAATCACACAGAAACTATGTCAATTACAACACTGTTTGGTGTATTAGCTCAGGCTTCTTATTAACTAACTCTTACATCTTAAATTGACCCATTTCTATTCATCTGTGTATTGGCACAAGGCTGTGGCTTACTGGTAAGGATCCGGCATCTGTCTCCTTCAGCAGCTACATGGTGTCACTCTGAGCTACATGGTGTCACTCTGATTTTGCTTACTCTCACTGTATATCTCTTCCAGCCTGGCTATATTCTGTCCTGCTACAGGCCAAAGCAATTCTTTATTAACCAATGGTAATAAAACATATTCATAGCATACAGAGGGGAATCCCACATCACTCATCTCCCCTTTTCTGCTTAAATAAAAAGGAAGGTTTTAACTTTAACATAGTAAAATTACATATCCAAAACAGGTATCAACCAAGAATTGCAGTTAAAATATTTCTTTATGAGTCTAAAGTTTTATATCTAATTTATCTTTTATTACAACTAAGGAAAACTATAACTATCTGTCTTCAACTCCAACAAAGACCCCAGAAAGATATACTATTACCTAACTAAACAGGACATATACTGTAAGCAGCTTCTAAAATTCTAGAATTGACAAAGCTATCTTGCTGCCTGGACAGTCATCAAAAGTTCTTTTGTAACATTGGGACATCCATATTCAGCCTATAGACCCATAATATCTGGAAGACTTTTCCATGAAACAGGAAATTTGAAAGACTGTTCAGTTACTTTCTTCTGTGTCCTGCAGAATGTCTGGGAAACTCTTTCATGAAGCATGTACCCTTAAGGACTATCTCACCTTCTTTAGACAAGTTCAGCAGTCATTTTTCCGTGGGTCCTGCATGTCCAGTTTATACAGCACACCATCAAGCAGCACAGGCAAGAACAGTTTCTTGCCAAAATGGCTAGCAAGTTTCATAGTTTCATAAGGAGCCTCTTCAATTCCTATCATCCTTTTGAAGGAATTGGTACTGCCAGAAGCAGATGTGTCTCACTGTCAAGAAAAGTCTATGTTTTTAAAAACATTTTAAATTCCATATTCTGTACGTCTTTGAAATGTTGAATACTATCTATCTAACTGAAATATATCTCTGTATATCTAGAAAACCTAACTAATATAATTAAACATTTGATTATTAGAGATAACTAACTATTAATCTGAAATTTTAAATTATACATTACATTTTTAAATGAACTGCATAAACAGAATACCTTAAACAAGAGTAGAAATATACACACAGCATAATTGACCTCAAATTTGTATCAATAAACCAAAGTCCATACCAGTGCAAAGGATTTATCTCTATATCATATCCCCCTTATTTTTATTTTTAGAAATTGACTATGACCATAAACACTTGTAATCAACCTCCTTTAAATAAAAACAAACATTTATAAACAATAATTTTGAGAATTTGAATGTTGATTTCACCAAACGCCTTCCTGCTGCTTGTTGGATGAAGTATTTTTAGGGTTCATGGAGACTTTGGGGGGGGGGTCTTGTTCTATCAGACCACATTAGCCTGAAAGAATTCCACAGGTTCTCACCTTCTGTGGAAACAAAAGTAGAACCTCTTTTCTACAGCAACATATCCTTAGACCCAAAATTTGAAGTCGAGATACCTTTATGTTGGTTCAGCTTAGCAGCCCCCAGAATCAAATGCTTCTCTGCAGCCAAAAATATTCAAAGGAAACACAATAATAAACACAATCCAGACTCTCTGTGTATATTCCATCTTACGTGGTGTATTTTCTTTACTCATTTAATCTGTGACTGTCTGTACTCTTATATTACTTTTACTGTCTCTTTAAAGGCTTTGCTTCTTTTTATAATTCTCTATACTCTTTTTCTTCTCTCTTCCTAGACTACGTGCATTTTTTAAAACATGCTGTGTCTCATTTAGAGGTCTTTTATGTCTGAATCTGTTCAATTGTGTATCTGAAATCCTTTTATGACAAGGAGTATTTTAAAATGGTAAGCAATGTGGTTGTGGCAGCCCTGGATGCTGCCTCTATCTCTCTTGGCCTTTCAATATGGAGGTACGTTTACCATCCTCTCTGGGACTGCTGGATGGGAGTTATGCTCACCATCTCACCTCTGGGAAGCATTGTGGGACACATAAACTCTTTTTGTCTGAGTAAAAGTTAATCTGCCATGCAGCATGTTGCTTGGCCTGGAAATCTCTCCCTTTGTGGCAGGGGGGATCCACAATGCTTTCCTGTCTGTCCATGCCTAGCAGACCTGATCCAGCAGTTTGACCAGGCAGGCGTGCAGAGCAACAGCGGTGCTCTCAGCTATTTTCCTTCTAACCCCAAGTGGGTATACAAGCACCTGGACCCCAAGTGTGTGGCTGACCACGCAGGTTAGCTCCAAAGATATAGGCACCTTTCATAGATGGGATTTCTTGTTCATTTCCTGGCTGCTCAGACCCGAATAAGCCTCTAGCCCTCTGTCTACCTTAGAATCAGATATGAAGGTACCAAAGCTCTAAGGTGGGGTTGAGCATTCAGAGTGAAACATATGAAAGAAGGAAAAGAATAAAAGACAGGTGAGATTCACAACTTATATGTGTGTGTGTAAGTGTGTGTATGTGTTTCGATTAACCAGGAGTCTTCAGGAAAATAGAATCAATGGGATGGATAGATAGGTGAAATACAGATAAATAAAAAACAGATGACAGATGGATAGATGATGAGATAGATAGATGATAAATAGATACATGGATGGATAGATAGATATTAGATAGATACATATGTATATAATGTAATATATATTTGCTGATAGAGATCAGTGTTTATTCTGAGAAATTGACTCGCATGATCATAAAGATTGAGAAATCCCATGACCTACCATCTCTAAGCAAGAGACCTATGAGAAAACTCACAGTGTAATAATCTCTGTACCAATTAACCAATGGAATTGATTAAGAAAATTCCAGTCTACATTTAATACCAATGTTACAGTTCAAATAGGCCAGCAAGGGAGCAAAGATTTGACTTCATCTTGCTCTAACTCTTGGTTCTGTTCAACGGATTGGATGGTGTCCATCACAAAAGAAAGAGAAATTCCACTCTACTGAATCAGATGCTAATCTTATTTCCAAACACTTTCATAGAGCACATTCTGAAATAATGTTTCCTGATACAGTCAAATTGACTCATTAAATTAGCCATCACAGTATTGATGCACCCAGGTAAAGAATACGTTCTGAAAACAGATCTCATTGCGCTTCTGAAAGCTGTGGTGATGGAGAGGAAAGAGTTCCGGCATTAGAGTCAGAAATAACCTGCCCGAAACTTATCTGTGCTGCTCAGAAATAGTATAAACTTGTGGAAGTCACATGGTCCCCCTCAGCCTCATCCCTTCATCTATAAAAATTTAGGCTAGTTGTTCTTACTTGGTATGGTTACTTTTAAAATGATTAGAAAAATGAGCCTATAAAGACTCCTTCTAGATCTTGACACACAGCAGATTCCTAACAAAAGGTAGTCATTATTAATAATTTTGTGATTAGCCATTGTCAATCTTCTCATCTTATAATCAAATGGCTTCTTTTTTAACCGTTAAAGATAGATCAATTATTCCCCAGTGTTTCCTAAACACCTATAATTTTCAAAACACCAGATGAGTGAAACACAGAGTCTGTCTCTTGGGGCTAATTATAATGAAACAAAACAGTCAGGTCAGCAAATAATCGTAGCAATGAAATAAGCACTATCAGATGGGTATGTGCAGGACAGTAAGTGGGCTTGCTCTGGGAGGAGAAAGGCTCAGGAGAGCCTGAGGAGGCCAGAGGCCTCTGCCTAAAGAAAATAAAAACGACAATGAATTATCTCAGATGAACAGAGAAAAATCCCATGAGGTCCAGGAAGGAAGGTCATTTCAAGCTGAGGGGACAGCATGAGAGAAAAAGGCAGAGATATGAATACATCGTACATTCCAGAAGCAGCGGCTGCTTCAGAGGAAACCAGATGCTCAAAGGGGAAAACCGGTAGACAAGTCATACAGGATGTGTTCATAGCCACCATCTTGAAGAATGAACTCAATTGGGAAGCTAATGGGCACCGAGTCTCTCTCAGTGAGATGTGAGATTTTGTCCTTTCAGAGTTTCTTTAGCCACTGTAGAAAATGAACAGTGCTCTCTAACATGGCGGCACATGTAGATGAGGCTGGTAAAGGATGGCTTCTTGCAGCCCTGTTTAGGGAGAGAGGCTACCCACAGGCCCCATGGAAAGGTGCGAAGTCCGGAAGACAAGTCCCAGTTTTACACGGGTGGCCTGGTGGGAGCTCAGCGGTGTGAGGTGACCCAGAGGATGGGAAGCTCTGTGTTAGAGAGATGTGAGGTTCATTAGCCAAGGATGAAGTCTGGTGACTCAACTACACTAAGGCGTTTCTCTAGAGGAGAGAGAAACTAGTGAGCGAAGTCCGGCTAGGCGCTGCTGCTGTAACCATAGCGTCCACAATATTTCTGTGCTAGCCTGAGGTTTGGTATGATGGAGGAAGGTCATTGGTTAATTAAAAAAAAAGCTGCTTGCCCTGATAGGTTAAAACATAGATGGGAGGAGTAAACAGAGCAGAATGCTGGGAGGAAGAGGAAGTGAAGTCAGACTCGACAGCTCTCCTCTCAGGGGCAGACGCCTCAGAGAGACACGATGCTCCACTCTTGCCGGCAGAGGCGAGAGCTCTGCTCTCTGAGGCACACGCGATGAAGCTCCGACCCATGATGGACGTAGGCTAGAATCTTCCTGGTAAGCGCACCTTGGGGTGTGACACATATGATTGGAAATGGGTTAGTCCAGGTGTGAGAGTTAGCTGAGAAAAGGGCTAGAGCTAAAGGGCCAAGCAGTGTTTAAATGAATACAGTTTGTGTGTTGTTATTTCGGGGCATAAGCTAGGCAGGCGGTCGGGGTGCTGGGGACACAGCCCCACCGCTCCTCCTATTACTACATTGGTAGAACTTAGTAAGATGCTCTTACAATAAGAAGTGCCCGCAAAGCAGGATGACAGTAAACATGGGGTCTTCCTTTCCTTCACTGATTTCATTTTGCACCTCTAAATTCTGAACGGCCTGTCAGCCCTCAGCCTAACAGTAAAGCTGATTCACTTGAGCCTGGGAACTCTGTCTTTCCTCCCTGGTTATACTCCCCTACATTCTAAGTGCCACTGTTTGGGGCCAACTGCAGGATCCCGGCCCCTGTCGAACTGGCTTAGGCATCCTGTACATGCAGTTACATTTCCCCTCTGCCCTTAAGATATCACCATATCACTTAACATGATAACCTGCCTCCTTTAGGGGCTTTTCAGGCTTGGGAGTGCATGAAGGAGAGGTACACACTCAGACCTTTGTCTCCACACAGGATGCCAGCTACCCAGTAAAACCAGGATCTATCCCTGGTGAGTGAGTTAGTTTATTGGAGCTCATTCCCTGTGGTGGGATGCTCAACCTTAATGCAGAAGGTCCTGCTCCAACTTAATGTGCCAAACGTCATTGCCTTCCCATACCAGTTGGGAGGAGTGGATGCGGGTGGACTGCAGGGGCAGGAGAGAACTGCAGATGGAATGTAAAATGAAATTTTAAAAATTAGTACAAAAGATGCCAGCTCCCAAGAGTCCACTCTTTGGGTCTTCTCGCTAGCTGGTTAGAAAGCATAGTGAACAGCAAGTGCTCATTACGGAGCAGGAACGTGTAATCCAGAATTTTATACCCACTTAATATCACTAACTTTCCAGCTAGCTCTCGCTGCTGACTTGGGGATGGGCAGGAAGCCTTAGCTTGCCATGGGCTCCCCTGCTGAATTGGCATTGCTCATCTTCAGTGTATCCAGTCGACTAGGCATTGTGAAGTGAGGTCAACACATCCCAGTGACCTTCCTACAGCGAGTGCTTTGTCTGTTTGCCTAGTGGCCTTGAGTCAGTATTCCCCAGCCATCTGGAATGGGAGTGCAGCTCGCAAGGACAGAGGTACATTGTTCTGGAAGACCCAATGTATCCGTGCTGAGACTGAGATGGGCTATTTGAGGAATGGGCCAAGGCTAGCTGAATCTGCCTTCTGAGAAAGCAGAGGTCTGCCTGCTTTTCCCTATTTAACTATTTTCCATTTATTTTTGTCTCAGCCTCCTGGCTCTTAAAGGTATACAATAATAATATTTGAATTTTAGTTATGTGTGTATGTGTATAATGTAGCACACACACAGAGACACACACACGCATATATATACACACACATACAGAGAGAGAGAGAGAGAGAGAGAGAGAGAGAGAGAGGAATCCACATGGTTGTCAGTCTAGTATACTAGTATATAAAGTAACTTTTTTCTGGAACAGTGAAAGTTAGGTCTCAGTGGTGAATGTGGTGGTGGCCAGTGATGGAGAAAGCTGGGGAGAAGGTTGCCAACACAGCACCACTGAAACATGTACATACATGTAATGTATGCAGAAACTTCCAACCTGCAACACGGACCTTCATGCTCTCTTCAGGGATGATCCTTACAATTTGAGAAGCCAGTTACACTGCTGAAAAGCACCCCATCTATGTGCTTTGCATCGTGTTTCAATGTCATTAGCCCCTGACATTTTCCACTTGCCCTCACTTGTCCAGAATTGATTTCTGTGACATCTTTCTCCAGAGGCTTTGCTCCTACCGATTTCCTAACTGGAAACATTTAATCTGACACCTGACTTGGGTTTTCTTCACTTTAATTCTTGCATATTAATTGGCACATTATTGTCACTCTCCACTTGCCCCAAACAGTGCTTTGAAAGCAGATCTCCTCCACTGAAGGTATATTCTGTCCCTCACAGACAGAACACTGTGTACTAGAAGGGGTGTCCCTTCAGGCTGGATAGTGTGGGGGCTGGAGGCCAGTCAGCATGGGGAAAGCTGCTCCATTCTCTCTCTACCACGGTCTGTGGCAGGACAGTCAAGGGAAGGTCAAGAAGAACAAACTGAAGACACTTTGTCCCTCATTACTTCCTTGTCCATCCCCAGTCCCTCCCACATTGCACACCTTTTGAAACAAAGAGTTACCCGAACTGCTTTTTCCTTATTAAGTTTGAAATCAACCTGCTTCTGCTGAGATTGCAGCTGGACTGGAATTCAAAGGGAACACTGAACAGAAATACTTTCTCATCTCTAAGCTTTGGCCATTTTCTGTGTAAAACCCTTGATGGATACCAAAAAAAGGGGTGGGGGGGGAGAAACAACCTTTCCCAGAACAAGTTTCTGTGGTGAACTGTTCTGAACTCTAACCAAACTGGAGTACTGCTCCCTTCTTCACAAACAGCCAAGGTTCAGATGGCCTTATAGCAGTAACTGCTCTGTCCCAGTGCACAGCAAATCCTGTCTGAACTGGAGAAACCATGACCTGCCAGATTCTAGGGTACCTGTTAATCTGATCAGGTTGCTAACACCAGAGGAAAGCAAATTGCCATCCTCAGTGCCACCTTTTCTTGGAGGGGTCGTTAACCCGTGGGGAATTTTTATAAAGATTAAATTTACGCTACTCTTCTCTGGCTAGAGGTTGCCTAGATAATGACCTTCCCTGCTTCCCTGTCCAGCATTATTACTGATCCTATCATCTTTCCCTGGCCTCTACAAACTAAAATTGCAAGGGTAATGGTGAGTTCTCTCAATGTCTTGTTAAGGAACAAGGAAAGTCACAGCCCACACATTCTCAATGTCTTCAGGCTTTGGAGAATCTGGTCAAGACTCAGTCCCACTAAAAAGCAACAAGCAAGTTGCTGACCTGACTCTTGGCTCTAGGCTCATCTCTAGTCTGCATTTCCTCTTGGGCACAGCCTCATGTGAAGCAACTACTCATATTGAGGCTGGTATTTCAGTAAAATCAAGAGAATCAAGGGCAGATGCTCAGACATTTCAGCCAGGTCCGCTTTATTTAACAAGACATGGAAGAGGGCCACTGTTGAGGAGCCAGCAACAGAGCTATGTAAAGACACCATCCCTAAAGCGGCCTTTGTGCTGGGATCCACCTTTGTGCAGCCCCTGTCTTTGATCTGGGCTGAGTCCTACCACTCCTTTCCACACAGGGCTCCACAAAGCTAACTTGAGAGTTTCAGGCATTAAAAAAAGCAGTGGAGGGTGGGGCTCTCTTTGTTTCTTTCTTCTCATAGGAAATGATCCCTTTGTTTCACCATCTAGTTTTATGAGAATTTGCCAATGCTACTTGCATGTCAATCAGAATTAACTTATAATGCTTTCATTTCCACACAAGAAAGAATATGGCAACATTTCTTTATCCAGCCTTTCTCACATATCCTCAGAGATTCCCATTTCCTCCCCAGGAAAATCCAGTTATTTATACAGAGCGTTTACTCCCAGTAGGGCAATATTGCCTCCAAGAAGGCAAATTTGATCCAGGACTTACAGGGATAGTGTGTGTGTGGGGGGGGGAGGGTTCTTATTCATTTAGGTATGAATAACATATAGTATGTAAATAAACACAAAACATATCTATAATATTACATTTTCATAGAGGCAACTGGGGGGAGATTAAAGAAAGACTTATTGCCTGCAAAGACTCTTTAGGGAAGCAATAATAAATTCATTCCATGCTAACACTTTTGCAGAGACAGTTTCCCCAATGTTTCTTAGAATTGTGTAGCCACCTGTTCATAGAACACTGAGCACTGTGCTAGTTTCTACTAGGGCACGTACAACACAACATTATAAACTAGGTAGACTGAAAACAACAGAAAGTCATTCTCTCATGGTTCTGGAAGCTGAAAGTCCTCTTTGGAATTCCGCTAGAGAACATTGGTTCCACATCTCTTTCTCATCTGGTGACAGCCAACAAGCCTTGTCTCTCATTGATTCACTTTACCCTCTCTCCTTGCTGGTAAGTGTCTGTCTTCATGTGATGGTTCCTTTCCTGTTTCTATTTTATTCTCTTAAAACCACCAGTCATATTGGATCAGGACCACCCTCATCTCATGTGACCTAATCTTAAGTTCTTACTTCAAAATCAGGGCAGTTTATTTCAACACACCCCTTTAAAAGGGATGTATGTCAGCCCCAGTAGATTCCCCGCATAGAGCTTATAGATGCCAGTCACACGAATAAATGTTGCTGATCCTTCTCTTTCTAACACTCCCAGTAGTCAAAGGAATAGGCAAGTGCTACTTCTGGCTTCCATGTGAGGAGGCACAGAATGCCATATCTGTGTTATAACACAGAATGTTAACAGAATGTTATACGCATGTGAGTTTATGTACATGTATATCATTCCCCCCTCTTAAATACAGAAAATAACAGTCTTTCCTTTTAATCCATTCTTCTTCTGGCCCATTCACTCTCAGGTTTTCTTGACTATTAAAGTGACAAAATCCAATATCTCTGACCTGGTATCTATCTCTACCCTCCCTTCAGACCTTGAAGCCTCATCTTATTGGCTCCCACTTCTCCCAAATGTTTCCTTGACATCCTTCGTCATTGTTCCTTTACAAGAGGTAAACTCTACTGATCCTTTAGGATGCAACTCAAACATCACTTCACCTAGTAAACCCTCTTTTCCTCCTCCCTCCTTCCTTCCTTCTTTCTTTCCTCCTTCCTCTCTTCCAAATCCAAATCTAGTGTCCAATCCTCATTATTTTTATAATACTTTATACTTATTTCTACCAATGCCTTTTTCATGTTTCTTCACAATTATTTTACACACGTTTCCTCCACTAACCTATGAACTTTTAGGACAAAAATACCCCCTTTTCTGTGTACAAATGCTCCTTGGTGAGACTGTATTCTGATAAACCTATCCCTAGTTAATAATCTGTCCTACCAGATATTATACCTTAGCCTAACATATTTAAATATGCTTATAATACTTACACTAGCCTAAAGTTTGGGGGGGGGGGATCATCTAACACAAATCTATTGAATAGTTTACTAAGTATGGAATACCAGTACTTACCCTCAAGCAGTGACTCCACGATGATGACCAGCAATACGAGTAAGTATCACACCAAAGACTGCTAGCTTTGGAAAAGATCAAAATTCATAAATCAAAGTACAGTTTCTACTAAGCACTCTTGTATATTATTATAATACTTTATAAAACCATAAAAATAACCAGTACAACTAAAGGTCATTATGAACTCATTATATTGAGTAAATAAAATATAAATTCACTTAAAATTTTGAATTTCAAAATCCCACTAAAAATTTTTTGCACATGCATTTGTATGTTGGTGTGTGTATGTGTGGACAAATGTACACATGAATGTGTAGACCCAGAGTTTACCATAACTGTCTTTCCGCATTATTCATAGAGTTTTGGTTTGACTTGATTTACTATTTTGTTTGTATTATTTGATTGATTTATGGAAGATTTCCCACGGAACATGGAGCTTACCAATTTGACTAATTTCAGTTGCAAGCTTAACCTGGGGCATCCCTGTGTCTGCCTCTCTAGTCTTGGGATTATAGCAGCTTCCACCTCTGCGCAGTCATACACATATTCTGGGGTTCCAAATTCCCATCCCCATCCTCATGCTTTCTGCTACAAGTGCTTTATCCACTGAGGCATTTCTTCAGCACAAAATTAATATTTAAAATGTTTCAGATTCATACATGCATATATCTTGGCCTTATACCTAAAAACACACAAAAAAAACCAGAATTGAGAAATTGTATGGTGAGCTCAATAGAATAATAAAAATTACAGAGAAAAGAATTAATAAGCATAAAGACATGTTGACAGGAATTATTCAGTCCTCACTCTATTTTGATAAAACATCAGTCATCAGGTTTAAGTCAGCAAAACCCAAACAAGAAAAAGTGAAAGAAACCCATACCTAGAGGAATAGAACGGGAGAAAATAAAATAAAATTTACCAAGAGAAGGAAAAAACATTTCATATGGGAAAATGACACCAATGAATGACTTTCTTATAAAAATCAGTTCACTGGAAAGAAGTGAAAATTTTTATAATTCATTAATAATAATAATAATAATAAAATTCATGTACCAGTAAGTTCATTATCTAGTTGTAAGCAATTCAGTGCTTTAGAGTACTCACAAAGGTTTGCAATCTATCCAGTAGCTAAGTCCTGAGCATTTCTATCTGATTCCCCCAAAGAAGCCCACTACCCAGCATTCTCCACCCCACCCTACACCAATTCCCTCTGAGTTCCTCCAACTACAGATTTGCTTTTGCTTTATTGTTAACATTTCATGTAAATATAGTCATTTGACGTGCAATCTATTGTGATTCTTTCATCTTGCAAATACTCTTGCAAGATTTTTTGTTGTATCATTTTGTCACTAATTTATTCTTAATGGCCACATCTATAATCTTCTACCAAAAGAGTGCGTTTCATTTTGTTTATCTACCTACCCAGCAATGGCCATTTGGATTCTTTTTTTTTAAATAATCAAGAATGATATTTCTGGGGGGCCTGTGCGTGTGTGTGTGTGTGTGTGTGTGTGTGTGTGTGTATCTGTTTTCAGGTTTTTGAAGTATGAGTTGATCAGAGAAACATGTCTTCAAATCCTTTACCCGTTTTAATCTTTTATCCACTTCAAGTTGATATTTACAAATGATCCAAGATAAAGGTTGAAATTACTTCTTAGAGATGGTCTTGTCCAGTTGTCCAATTCCAGTTGATTGACTACTATGATGACATTTCTCAACATCCTTGTCAAAAACAAGTCTACACCGGCCTCTGATCTCTCCATGTAATTTTACCCATTCATGTGTTTATCTTTGTATCAGTTGCTCATGGTCTTTGTTCCTAAAGCTTCATTTGAGTTTTGAAATCAGCAAGTATTGATCCTCCACATCTGTTCTTCATTTACAAGTTTATGTTGGCCGTTGTTTCCCCTTGCATTTCTGAATAAGTTGCCAGTCTCTGTAAATAACATACCTGGAATTTTGACAAGAATTCTAGGGAAACTACAGATTAATTTGAGTATTATTGCTATTTTAAAGATAACTAACTCTTACACTTCCAACACAGTGATGCCTTTCCATTTATTCGGGTCTTCACTATTTCTCTCATCAATGTGTAACTGTAACGGCGTAAACGAATGCAGACAGATTGTAAAAATATATATATAGCTTTAATAGACTTACAGAACCACCGTTCCCGCGGAGACCAGGAAAGCAGAAGCAGCGGCTGGAAGCACGCTTGCCAAATATATAAGCAAACATTAGCCCGAGGTGAACATGCCCCCTAAGGGGCGGGACTTATCCCTACATGTAACAGTTTTACTGACTATAAATTTAATACCAATGTGATTAAATTTATTAAGTATTTTATGCTTTTATATTCTGTGGTAAATGAAGTTTGTTTTCCCCTTACCTTTTAATGTGCTTATCACCATCATATAAAAATACCCTTGTTTTTTTGTGTGATACTTTCATATTGTACAACCCTGTTAAACATATTTATTAGTTCTAAAATTTCATAACTACCAATTCCTTAAAATATTCTGTATTCAAGATCATGTTATTTACAAATAGATGCCATTTTAATATTTTTCAGTGTGGGTTGTTTTATTTTCATCACATGACTATTATATATGGAGCCTTCAACATAGTTTTAAACTGAAATGATCAAAGTGGAAATCCTTGTCATGTTGCTGATCATAGGTAGATAGCTTGCAGCCCTCAGCATTGCAAATGCTTAGAGCTACATGCTTGAACATATGACTTTTATCAAGAGTATTCAGATATCTTGAGAATTTTTGTTGTTGCTATTTTTTATTTTGAGTCAGGATCTTGCTACTAAGTAGCCCAGGCTGGGCTGGAACTATCAATTCTTCTTTCTCCACCTCCCAAATACTTTACCTGTGGCATTCATCACCATGTCTGGTGTTGCTGTCTTTCTTTATTATAAAGTAGTATATTTTTAAAAAAAAATATTTTTCAACATCTACTGAGACAATAATATTCTGTCTTCTTTTAGTAGGGCATTGCACATTTATATTTATATGTCAAACCAATCTTGAATTTGTGGAATAAACTACATTAATCATGTTATATTATATAATCTATTTTTATATGTTGATGAATTTGGTTTTCCTGTCCCAGTTAACTCAACGTGGTGGTGATCTCCCTATGTAGTCAGAAATAACTTTGATCCTTTGATCCTCCTGTCTCCACCTCCTGAATGATAGGATGACAGAGATATATCACCATGTTCCGTTCATGTCTTTCTAGGGATTAGACCAAGAGCTTCCTGTATGCTAAGCACACTACCAAATGAGCTATATCCCAGCCTAGTTTCTAGTATTTTTTTTTAGTTTCTAGTATTTTAACTACAATTTTTGTAACTACTGCCCTATAGGCATTCATGTATGATCCTCTTTCCTTATATAATATTTCCTGATATTACAATCAGAGTAATCATCATCTCATAGAACTAGTTAAGAACAATCCACTTCTTTTCCACACAAAGGCATGTTCATCCTACAGCTCATGAACCACACACACCTGAAAATACCTATGAATGCATCTGAACATGATTATAGACACCATCATGTCACAGGTCCAAAGCCTAGACACCCTCATTAGAATCTTTCCTAAATATTCAGTGCAAATCTTCCATGAATCTAGGTGTGGTATAAACACAGACAATCCTAACAACTGAGAAGAAAGAACAGAGCAGGATAATTGTGAGTTCTTAGCCAACCTCTGCTGCATGGTGAGACTATATTTCAGAAAAATGAAACAATGCAAAATTACCATTGAAGTCATCTGGTTTAGGAATGTTCTTTGTGAGAAGTTTTTCAATTTTCTATTGCTGACTTAGACTCTATATAGTAAACCTTTTCAAATTTTTCTCATTTCTTCTTTTTGGATCTTTCTAAGAGTTTTTGTCTCTCCTAGATCACCTTTTTTGTTAGCATGCGGTATGCAGCCTGCATTTGCAATGCCTTTCATTCTCATTTTGCTATTTTAAGTCATCTGTCTTTTCTTATTCATTCTGTCCAAAATTTGGTCCAATTATCAAGTCATATTGGGCTTTTCAAAGAACCACCTTTACATTTTAGTATATTTTTTCTATTTCCGCCTTTATATATTTATGTTGCAATTATTATTCCTATTTATTGTTTCTTTACTTTTCTTCCTTCCTTAAGGTAAAAGTTTAGATTGTTGAGTTCCTATTTATTGTCTTCCTTTTTGTAGTAGGAAGCTGCAGTAGGCTGCGTTCCTGCCCAGCTCCACACGGCTAGCTTTACCCGAAATAATTACACAGAAACTGTATTCTTTTAAACACTGCCTGGCCCATTAGTTATAACCTCTTATTGGCTAGCTCTTACATATTGATCTAACCCATTTCTAATAATGTGTGTAGCACCACGAGGTGGCTTACCAGGGAAGATCTTAACCTGCATCTCTGTGAGGTGGGAGAATCATGGCAACTCCTTGAATCTGCTTCTCTCTCCCAGCATTCTGTTCTGTCTACACCGCCTACTTAATTTTCTATCCTATCAGGCCAAGTAGTTTTCCTTATCAATTAACCAATGAAAGCAACAGATAGATACAAGACCCACCTCCATCACCTTTTAATTATTCCTTTTTTGATGGAGGAAGGTCATTGGTTAAAAAATAAAGAAACTGCCTTGCCCCATTTTATTGGTTAGAACATAGGTGGGTGGAGTAAACAGAACAGAATGCTGGGAGAAAGAGGAAGTGAGCTCAGAGAGGCCATGCTCCCCTCTCCCTGGCAGATGCACATGATGAAGCAAGCCGCCAGGTCAGACATGCTGAATCTTTCCCAGTAAGACCGGTGCTACACAGTTTATTAGAGATGGGTTGATCGGGATATCAGAATTAGCTAGTAAGGGCTAGAGCTAATGGGCCAAGCAGTCTTTAAAAGAATACAGTTTCCATGTGATTATTTCGGGTAAAGCTAGCCGGGTGGCGGGACGCAGGCCTGCCGCTCGTATTACTACTCTTTTTAATATCTTACTTTTAATAATCACTATTTTGTCTCATGTAGGTCTAGCTAACTTCTTATATATCCAAGAATAACCTTGAACTTCTGAACCTCCAGCTTCCATCTCCCTGTTTCTGGGTTTTCAGATGTGCACAAACATGCCTGGCTTTATATGATACTGGTATTGGACCCATAACTTCTTTCATACCAGGAAAACTCTCTACCAATTTACCCTACAAAAAAAGAATGTATAGTTACAAATTCACTCAAAACATTGTTTTCATTACACCCCATATATTTTAGTGTGTTGTGGTTTGAGTTTCATATAAAGAACAATGTTTTTAAGTTCTAAAAGATATCACTTAAGACTAGAGACAAGGAGCTGGGTGTGGTGGCATGTGCATCGAAGAGCTGCAATTAGGGGTGAGAAGCAGGGGAAGAGCAAATACGTGGGCAGCCTGGGACACACATAGTGATCTAGAGGTCAGCAAAGAGACATTCTCAGGAAAAAATTAAAAATTGTTGCATAGCAATCCTGAAGAAAATTTGTCACCCAGAAGACACATCATACCAAAAACAAACTTAGAATATTGACGATAAAGTAAAGCAACAGAAGTGGTAAATATCTAAAGTACCTGAGAAAATATAACGGGTTCTTCTTTCCTCTTTCTGCATTCTTTAAATATGTATGAAGCCGTTGAAAGTAAAAATCAAAGCCACGCCTGATGGTATTTTCAATGTCTGTAAATTAAATGCACGTGGCAATTATAACATGAAGGGAGGAGGCAAAACAGACTAGAAGGTAGAAGACTTCTGCATTCCTATTGAATTCATAAAATATTCATTCTAAGTAGATTCTGAAATTTTAAGTGTGAATATTTTAAAACAACCACTTAAAAATTTATGCAATATGTATCCAAATACAAGCTAAAGAAAAAATTCAAATAGTACAAAAGGAAGAACAGAGTAATAAAAACTACAGGAAACAGAAAACAGATTAGAAATAGTCCACCAAAAGCTAAATATATTAATAATTATCTCATATGTAAGTTCATCATAAGCTATTCAAAGCTACGAAACTCAACTGCATGTTTTCTAAAATGAATCTATGCTACACTATTATAAGTAGGGTAAATAAAATAATTTTAAAAAGGTCAAGGAAATGCTAATCAAAGTAAGGATGAAGGTGCTATATGAACATCATATGAATCAGACATTAGAGCAAGGAACATTGCCAGGAATAAAGAGAGACATTGTAAGGTATGAACAAAGTATTGAACAAATTTACAACTACATTTGGAATTTTTAACATTTCTCTAAAAAAAATGAAAAAGGCAAGTACAAAAGTAGACAGAAAATCAGTAAAAATATCAAAGAATGAACATTAACAGACAAGTAGCCCTTGTCTTAACCTATCTATCTGGTATCTTAACCTCATTTTATGAAGGCAGCATTGTTCCACTATACAAACCAGTGTCAGCGCAGCAAGAAGGAAAAGACAGGCATCTCTCCTGAACACACATGTAATTTTGTCACTGCTCACCAGCAAATCAAACCCCACAGTGTGTAACAAAACTATGCAAAGTGACCAAAGAGAGTTTATTCTGGAGTATAAGAATGTGTGACTATTAGGAAATAAAGTGATATAATCCACAGAAAGAAGCTAGAAGACAAAAGAAGAAATGCTAATATATTAATTAATATTGAAACCATATATTTCTACTAATGAACAACCATTCAACAAACTAGAAAGAGAAGGAAATATCTTGGTTATTTGTTCATATTTTTTTCTTAATAGATTTGGTCCACCATAGCTGAGAAGCTATTGACTGTCTATGCTGGCTGGGTAAAAATAGTCATTTTTCTTTGGGATTATGTCCACTGGTAGATTTTCCATATTCCAGTAGTTGGCTGCACAAACATGACCATACAGGCTGCATTAATTATAAACAATGATATTACATAGATAGATAGATAGATAGACAGATAGATAGATAGATAGATAGTATATGACATGAAATTGAGAAGGGAATATTCCAGCTGTTCTTCTCTTATGTCCTGCCTACTCTCACTATCTCCAATGCATCCCTACAAATCTCTTCAAAGGAAGCTTCTTTAATTTGATAAGAATGCCTACAAAAAAAACCACCAGCAGTAATACAAAACTGTGGGAAGCTCGCCCTGGTGAATAGAATAGGAGAGAAGATGCCCCCTGTGGTGGTTTGATGAACATGGCCCCCCCCAAGGGAGTGGCACTATTAGGAGGTGTGGCCCTGCTAGAGGAAGTGTGTCACTATCGGGGTGGGCCTTGAAGCGGCTATACACAGGATAACACACAGTGTAACTGTCAGTCAAATTCCTGTTGCCTGCAAGATGTTGCACTCTCAACCCCAGCACCTCATCTGCCTACATGCTACCATGCTTTCAAGACATGGTGGTATGGACTGAACATCAGAAACTGTACATGAGCCACCTTCAGTTAAATGTTTTCCTTTATAAGAGTTGTCATGGTCATGGTGTCTCTCACAGCAATAGAAACCCTAACTAAGAAACCACTCTCACCACCACTGTTGTGATGCACCAGCAGCCCTCGGTGGTGCAATGAGACAATACAGACAAAGAGGATTCATCCCATTCTTAAAGAAACAGTAAGAAATATATTTCCTCTCTTCATATGTACTATGACTACTTATGAGAAGACCCCAGTGACATTTATTATAAAGTCAGTGAACTGAGGTTTTTTTTTGTTTGTTTGTTTTTTGAGACAAAGTTTCACTGCAGTTTTAGAGCCTGTCCTGGAACTAACTCTTGTAGACCAGGCTGACCTCAAACTCACAGAAATCCACCTGTCTCTGCCTCCCTGAGTGCTGGGATTAAAGACGTGCACCACCACTGCCCAGCTAGTGAACTGAGTGTTAATAAAGTTGCAGGATTAAAATAAACATGTGAAAACACATTTTACTTCTAAGTTAATGATGGATGATTAGAAAACAAAAGTAAAATTTAACACAAGTTAGAGATGGTAAAAAAAATTAATAATTAGGTACAAACCTAAAGCTAGACCCCAAAAGCTACAAAATGGTGAGAGAAATAAAAGAAAATTGAGAACATAGTAAATTTTTAATCCAAATTTTGAAAGTTCACTGTAGTTACAAAGCCAGTTCTCCAGATTAATCTGCAGATTAACACAGTTCCAACCAAAATCACAGCAGGATATTTTTATACAGAACAGCATATTAAATGCAATGAAATTAAAATAGCCATAATAATTCTGACAAAGATGAACAAAAATAACTTATACTGAGTCATACTAAGACTTAACATAAAAGATGTAATAATAAAAAGGTGCATACCAAGAGATGCACACATAGGTCAAATGGATTAGGAACGCTCCATGGAACTAATGGAAAGGCACACTCAATGCCCAAGAAAGGATTTGAGGACAGGAGAGGTGGTTTGGAAGAGTAACTGCTGCTCTTCCAGATGACAGGTTTGGCTCCTAGCACCCACATTAGGCAGCTCACAACTGATTATACCTCCAACTCCAGGAGATACAATGTGTACTTCTGGCCTCCTCAGTCACCAGCACATACAAGCAGGCATGAGAATCTCTCCCCCCTTCCCCAACAAAATTTACATGAGAAGGTTTGGGTCAGAAATATGAAAGCACATTCAAAACTTAAATGAAAGAAAATAAAAAAAAATTGTAAAAGTGAGGGGAAGGGCTGGGCATTTTACTCAGCATTACACAAGAATGATGAATGAGTGTGTTTGGACACCAGTAATCACTAGAGAATGAATTAGAACTGTGATATAATATGGCTGCACATATAGGACAGCTAAAAATGCAAACGAATTTATGCTTCTCTGTTTGTTATTTGTTGGGGAGGGAGTAGTTGTCTGAGGCTACTCATTCATTCCTGACCACTAGCACCCAAAATAATCACACATAAACTTTATTATTTAAAATGCTGCTTGGCCAATTGCCTAAGCATATTGCTAGCTAGCTCTTATATATTAAAGTGACCATTTCCATTATTTTATATCTTATCAAGAGGCTCGTGTTTTACCAGTAAAGTTCCTAGGCGTCTATCTCCTTTGGTGGTGACTACATAGTGTCTCACTGACTCTGCCTACTTTCTTCTAGCATTCAGTTTAGTTTTCCCACCTAGCTCTATTTGGCCCTATCACAGGCCAAAGCAGCTTCTTTAATCATTAATCAATAAAAGCAACACATATATAGAACTTTCCATACCACTTCTCCATTTCTGTTCAAATAAAAAGGAAGGTTTTTAACTTTAACATAGTAAAATTACATATATTTATATCTCCTTTATCTTTTATCACAACTAAGGAAAACTATAATTATATCTACCTGTTCTTCAACTCTATCAAAGGCCCCAGAAGGATTATAATATTACCTAAATTAACAGGAAGAGCATTGTAAGCAACTTCCAGAACTCTAGAATTGACAGAGACACCTTGCTGCCTGAATAGTCACCAAAAGTTTTTCTGTAACATTGAGGCATCCAATCATCATCCTACAAGCCCATAGTATCTGGAATACTTTTCCAAGAAGCAAGAAATTTCAAAGACAGTTCTGCCTATATTGGCAGTTTGTCAGTCACTTTCTTCTGTGTCCTGCAGAATGTCTGCTTCTTTCATAAAGCAGGAACCCTGAAGGATGGTCTCATCTTCCTTAGGCAACTTTAGCAGTCAATTTTACTGTGGGTCCTGCATATCCAGTTCATATAAACATAACATCAAGCAGTCCAAGCAAGAGCCGTTTCTTGCCCAAATGGCTAGTAAGCTCCAAAGAAGCCTTCACAATGATCATAATCCTCTTGAAGTAGATTGGTGTGCCAGGAGCAGATGTGTCTCATTGTCAGAAAAAGTCCTAAGTTCTTTAAACTTTTTAAAGGGCATAATCTAAAGTCTTTGAAAGTTTTTCAGAATAACTATCCATCTGAAATATATCTCTGTACATCTACAAAACCTAATTAAAATGACCATAAGCTTGAATGTTACAAATGACTATTAACCTCTATTTCTTAATTATACATTACATTTTTAAATGAGCTGCACAAACACAATACCTTAATCAAGAGCAGAAATATGCATATAATAAAATTGACCTTAAATTTGTATCAATAGGCCAAGATCCATACAAATGCAATGTATTTGTGTTTATAGCATATCCCCCTTTAAATGTAAACAAACATTTGTAAACAATATTTGGGAATTTGGGCATAGTTCTCTTCAAACTGCTTTCTCCTTTTTGTTGGGCAAAGTAATTTTGGGGGGTTATGGAGACCTTTCAGGGGGGTCTTGTTTCATCAAGCCACATTAGTCTGGAAGGAATACACAGGTTCTCATCCTCTGTGGAAACAAAAGTGATGTACTGAGAACAGGAGAATTCTGGGAAAGAGGAAGTTGATTCCTCCCAGCCCTGCCCAGACCACTGAAGCAGCAGGATGTGAGCTACCCTACTGAAAAAAGGTACTGAGTCAAATGGCTAACATAGATCAGAAAAATGGGTTAGTCAAGATGTGAGAGTTAGCCAGTGAAAGGCTAGAGCTAATGGACCAATCAGTTTATAATTTATGGAGACCTATGTGTGATTTTCTTTGGGGCTAAACAGCTGGGGGTACCAGGCAAAACAAAACCCCAGCAACAAGCAGGCCTGGTCCTTTATGTTACACAAAAGAAAAACTTCCTTTCCAAAGCAACATATCCTTAGACACAAATTTTGAAGTCAAGATATTTTTAAAGTGTATATGTTAGTTTAGCTTAGCAACCTGTACAATGAGATGTCTCTCTGTACTTAGCTTCTTCTTAATCAAAAAAATTCAAAGAGAACACAATAATAAACATAATTCAGACTCTGTGTACATTCCATCTGTATGTGGCTTATTTTTCTGTACTCCTTTAATCTATGATTATCTGTGCTGTGTCTCTTTAAAGACTTTACCTTTCTTAATCATTTACTTCTTTTTATAACTATTTCTTCTCTTTCCCAAGTCTACGTACATTTATCCAACACGGTAACCCATTTAGAGGTCTTTTTCATCCAAATATCTCTTTATTGTATATCTGTAATCCTTTTATGACCAGGATCACTTCTTAAAATGCTAAGCAGCCTGACTAGGACTAAGGCTGCTTTGCCTTTTGGTTCCACCCAGTCCAACATGGCAGAATTCTGTTTAGTGCTTTCTCTGTGAACCATGCTCACAGCCCCATTTTCAGGCACACAGCAGGTCTATGTTGCCATTAAGCAAGTTTTAGCACTCTGCTCACAAACTCCATCTAAATGCTCCATAGCCAGACCTCTCAAAAGAGTCAAAGTTTTTCATGCTGGCAAACTGGAAATCCACCATTTTTAAAGAAGTTGTGTAGTTTTTACTGCACCTCTCTTAAAGGATCTTTTGCCCCTCTTCTCACCATGAGCCCATCCAGAAAAAAAAGTTTGTGACTACCAAGAAACTATGCATGGCTCCTGTTTTTTGTGGATCTAGAAGCCCTCTTTTTAAAATGCTTTTTTAGGTCTTATGTGGATCCATGCCCTAGATGGTGGGTGCCATTCTGTAGGCAAAAGCAGCTTCTTTATTCATTAGCCAATAAAAGCAACACATATACATAAGGGCTTCCCACACCAGGGAATCAGCTGGACCATGACTATATGGCAAGTGAGAAATCAGTGTGTAGTTGTTCTGGAAAACAGCTCACTCCTTTCATATGTAGCTAATCTGTATTTACCACATGACAGTGAGCTCACTTGTGGGTACTTACTCTAAAAAAAAAAGTTACAGTGATATGAAAACCAATACATAAATGTTTATAAAAAGTTCATTTATATTCACCTTTAAATGGGAATGGTTTAAATATCCTTCAAAAGACAAATAGGTGAACAAATTGTGGTATGCCCATATAACAAACTCCTCAGCAATAGCAACAACAACAACATTTGTTGACCTGCACATTAAAACAGGTGAATATCAAATGAATTATACTGACCAGAAGAATCAGGCTCAAGGGACATATAAGTATAAAACTATGTATGTAAAAATTTTTAAAAGACAGAATAATACTGATAGAGAAGAGATTAGGTAAATGCAGTGGTTAAAGTAGGGACAGAATTTCTTCATGGAATTTTTCTGGCGAAGGAATTGTTCTACATTTCCACTATAGCAATGGCTATACAGACATACCTTCACATACACACACACCACATACCTGACTGAGCACATGTGCATGCACGCACACACACACACCTCCATATACACATGCCCACCTATACACACACACCTACACACATGTACGTATGCCTGCAGATACTGATATACAAATGCACACACCTCAGTTTTACTGTGCATTATTAACTTTTTTTCCTGTCAATAAGAAATTTACTTATTTAAAAAAATCCAAATGCTGGCATTGTCCAGAAAATTTTAACAGATTTATTTATTTATCCATTATTAACTTTTAAACTTGCATTGCAACACTCTACTGTGAACCAAAATCAATGTGTGGCAAAGAACCTTGGATACTGACTGTCCATGTAGTTTTCTCAGTAACTTCTGTGTCATCCTCCAGCTCTTTCTTCCTCTTAATCAAGACCAAGGACCTTGTAGGTTACCAGAGTCTTCCATAACCAGAATCCTTATGCTATATAACATTTAAAATTAGAAAACCCTCAAAGAGACTGTGAATCTCTGTCAAGAGTGACTCCCAGCTCTTACCATGCTGCAGTCAAATTAGTGCAAAGACCTCTTTTAATTAAACTGTTTATTCCTAAGTTCAATGGATGTTGTCAAATATAGGCTATTTCAAAAGCCAGAAGCAGTTCTCCCTCTTAGAATAAAGTGGATACAATTCTGCCTTCCAGAAGTCAGAGCTACTTCTTTGGCAATTTTTAGGTGTGGTCTTCACACTGCTGCATTGCAGCCTGGCCTAGCTCTTGCTGAGTGACACACAGTTACTCTGGTGATAGAAATTATTATATAGATTTCAATTTTTTTTACTAAAAAGTTCTTGTGTTTCATTTAGCCATCTCTATTTATGTCTACAAGTTGATTGCAGTAAAGGACAATCTTGCCAGCTGCAGTGGCTCACACCTCTAAACCCAGCACTCAAGAGGCAGAGACAGAGGCAGATGGATTCCTCTAAGTTTGAGGTCAGTCTGGTCCACATAAAAGTTCCATACAATCCAGGGCTACCTAGTAAGACCTTGTCTCAATAGATTCTTATTATTACTTTTGAAATGGCAGACTGTGCTTTACATGCCTTCAGTGTGTGAGTTATTTATTCGGTTCTGCTCTGCTCATGCTTAGAACCTAGAGAAACAATGTGTGCTTGATAACCACTTCGTGTTCTGATGCAAAACAGACTTACTTAGCTTGCATTCTGCTAACACTCTGCAGCCTGGTCAGAAGAAACAGTGTTGTAAAAGATGCTTCACTTTCACCCCCACAAAGGAAGTTTGGGATGAAATCATAGATGTCATTTTAAGGATGATATGTGGCTCCCATCAGGCAATCACCACAAAGCCTAAACCATTGAATACCCATTCTTCAAATCTTATAACATCTATTATTTTAGAAGTGAGTGAGGAGACAGGACTGCATTCTGAGCACTGTACCTGGGCTTTCCTTTGCGTCGATCTTAAGCAGTTTTATGTGCTTGTGCTTGTCTTTACCAGAGGTCATGTCTGACATTTGCACTACACAGTCACTAAAAGACATTATTCAGCACATATGCCTTCTGATTAAACGTGAGACACATCTACACAGAAAATGGAAACTGATTACAAGTGAATTACAGAAGACCTAAATTTATCTTTGGTTCACAGAATGATGACCAGCTTCTCTTCCCATCTCATTGGTGGCTGTCAATCAACCAGAGCCATGTATCCTGGGAGAAAGCTGATTCCTGGTTAATACCTTCTTATCTGAGCAGAAGCAACCCCAAATTGACCTGCATATGACAGCTGCCTTTTATTACTGAATCTTGAGCTAAGTGCTGTCAATAAAAATAACAGTTAAATCTGGTTGACATCAACTGAGAAGACCACAGGAACTTCTCAGAGGCCAAGAGTGTTAGCCATTGCATCGTGGGTGTCTACAGGGATAGCGAAGTATTAAAGTAGAATTCTGTTCATTCTCTCTGGCAGATTGCATAAAGGGAAGCCCTAAATTCTATCCAGATCAAAACTCAGGAGCTAGAGCAGCACAAACTCCAGTCTGACTTAATTTGATTTAAAAAAATGACTCCCTAAAAATCATTTAGGGACAGTGAGCCAGCTCAGCAGGTAAAGGCACTTAGCACCGAGTCTGACAACCTGAGCTCAGCTTCAGTGTCCCATATCATGGAAGAAGAGAACAAATGTCTAAAAGTTGTTCTCTGACCTCCACATACATGTCTGTTCCACACAGAATGGATGAGGACGACTGTTTAAAGGCTGTTTCTGAGGAGGATTTTCCAGTGAAATCTTACCTTTAATATTCTTGGAGCTTCCTTGGGCATTTCGGAGTCTTTAGTCTTGGAAGACTATTGTCCCCTTTGAGTCAATTTCGCTTCTTTATAAATTCCTAAGCTTCATTTCTGATGTGGGAGTGATTTCTTATTAAGAAAGAAACTGCCTAGGCCCATTTGATAGGCCAACCCTTAGGTAGGCAGAGAAAACAGAACAGAATGCTGGGAGAAAGAAGCTGAATCAGAGAGTCGCCATGATTCTCACTCCCGACACAGCCGCAAGTTAAGATCTTCCCTGGTAAGCCACCTCGTGGGCTACACAGATTATTAGAAATGGGTTAGGTCAATATGTAAGAGCTAGCCAATAAGAGGCTGGAACTAATGGGCCAGGTAGTGTTTAAAAGAATACAGTTTCCATGTAATTATTTTGAGTAAAGCTAGCCAGGTGGCGGGACGCAGCCCAGCCCACCAATCTTATTACAACACATTTCATTTGTTAGACACCCCAGTTTCCTACATCAAAAACCAATCAACCCTGAATCACATACCCTATCTCTTTGTTCTATAGACACACAGAGGCTTGTAGACCTGGCTTTGAGGATAGATCGCTACTTGAGAACCATATCCTTTGTTAAACAACAGACCAAGTAAAACTTGGCGTCTTCATCTTTAAGTAGGCACAGATACAGTTACCCACTTCTTAAGGCGGTTCTAAGTTTTGCAACAGCTAATATAAATGTGAAGTTGAACATAGAACCTGACACAGAAACACTAAGTTGTTGCCTTTTGTCATTTCTACTGCTCTGCACTGTCATTATTGGCTTATGGATAAACACAACAGAATTAGACCTGGTGGAGAAGGGAATGTGCCTTGCTTACTAGTTTCCCCTAGAAATTGTGAACCATGTGGTAGATGCTCAAAAAAAATTTAAGTAATTAGTGGTAGCAATACCTTTCACCTCCCTCTTTCACACCCCTCCATCTCTGCATGTGTATGTATTCATTTAACTCTAAAGGAATTTTTCTGTTTTAATGCAGTTATGTTTTTCATTATTGGGCCTGTATTTTTTCAGTTGCCCCATAACCATTTCTGCTTTGTTTTAGACTCCTTTCTCCTCACTCTTATCTGCAGTTAGAACATAAGTGCATTATGACATATAATTTAGGTTTTATTGATTTTTGTGGTTGTTCCTTTTGACAAATGTCACAGCATATACAGAAGTGTCTGATATTTGAATAGAAAAGCAATAAAAGGTTGACCAGATATTTCATGTTATCCTTTCTGGCTTAGTGACTTTGTTTCCACAGGGTGTGCTGCTCTGTTGTGCTGTCTGTGACTAGCAGTGGCATTGCACACCTAACACAGAGTGCTCTTCACCCTGACCCTGACCTCATTACCCATAAACCCAGATCAGTCTGTCAGAGGAGGTCCCACAGCAAGATGTATATGACTTATTCATTTATGTAGCTATCTGTGTGCCAGTCACACAGATATTAGTATATTGATTAATATCTTGATGGCTCCAGGTGTTTAGATTGTTCCTTAAGCATATTCTAACAGAAAAGGTCAGAAATAAAAGAAGCTTCATGCAACCTACCCCACCCATCATGCTCCCAGTTTCTGCCAACCCCTTAATGACCGATCAGAGCTGCTTGCTGCTGACGCTTTATTTCATTGGAAGTAGGTTTTCTCAGCTTAATTATGCACCAAGTCCCCCAGCGAGCTTTAAACTGAGGATGATGATGGCCTCGCCCCTTCCAGGCTGAAGCTCAGGCACAGGTGGCATGTAAAAATTTCCATTAGAGAATTATGTGACCAGAATTGGGAATCAATGGGTTCTGAAGGATCCCAACTCATTCAGAATACATCCTTCCAGACACCAGAAATCGCAAACTCAGTGTCTTAACGTGTGCAACAGAGTATCAGCAAATCCTAACCAAACAGCAGCTCCTGTTAGTGTAAGGTTTCAGCCATCATTTGACCACTGGAACTTATGAGTCTTCAGGCTGAAGCCGAGGGTCACTACATTGTCTGCCTTAAATCTACGGTTTTAGATGAAATCTCACAATTGGAAGCACTGGCAAACAATTCAAACATTTAAAATACTGTCTGGGCTGAATAAAATCACATCTTGGCCAGGATTCCATTCATAGGCCGTTGTTGTACAGTTTTTACTTTAAACCAACCATATCATTAAAATACTTTTTATATTTCTAGCATATCTGTATTAAATTCCAAGAAGGCTTGACTCCTCCATAACTTAGAAACGTCCTCGATACTAAGCAGAGATAACCAATCAGTAGAGTCAAACTAGTTTTAAGGGGTCTAGAAAGTTCTATGATTTAGAATATGAGACAATCAGTTGCCTGAAACACAGAATGACTATTTCAACATAGAGCAATTGCTGGTATCATGACCCCACATCTACCAATATTCATCTATACCTTCAGTATCTATGACACTGACTGAGCTGTTTGGGTTCCGCCCAAGCGCCTGCTCTCTGGGACCATCCTAGATGCCTGGAACTATAGCATCTAAACCTATGCAATTTTGGAACAAATACAGCTCAGGACAATAAGTGGTAAAAGTTTGGTGAGAGGTTAATTTACACACAGGAGATATTGCATGTCTCGTGAAAGCTTTCAGTTCAGAAGAAGTGTAGCTGGATGTGGACTAAGGTCAAGGAGAAAAAGAATGTGACCAGCAGGTTTAGATTCCCGGAGGCAACTGTGAGCAGGCTGAATGTGGGGCTTTGGCATTCTTTGGTTTTCTCGCCTTTCGTTCTGTCTTTCTTTAGGTTAAAGAATGTGGTGGCAAGTAGTATAGAGGAACAGCTCCCCGAGTATGAGAGGTGAGGCAGACTAGACAGATGCCAGAGAAGAGGATGTGCGTAGCTCCTAGCCGAGGCTGCAGGTGACGACCTGAGACAGCATCCTGAGTGATGGCAGAGATGTTCTGACCTCAGGACAGAAAAGGAAGTATATTATTCTGTCATGTCCTGGAACAGATTCTTTCTGTGATAAGCAATTAACACCGAAGTGTTTCTTTCGCTTTTACAGGGGAACTGAGGTGGAAAGAACAGGACTATGATCCCATCGTACAACCATATTATAAAATTTACCAGGTCCAACCTTCCGATTTAAAAGTGGGATTTATATGTTGTATAAATAGAGGCAAAATAGGGCTCAGAGTACTAAGGGTTTTTTTTTGCTTGCTTGTTTGTTTTTGTTTTTTGCCTGTTTAGTTGGTTGGTTTTTTTCTTTTTTGTTTTTGTTGTTGTTGTTTTTTAACCTGTTATCTTTTCTCTTCACTACTGTGCTTCTCCAGAGAATACTCGTATATAAATGGCTTCTAAACCATACTCTCAAGCAAAAAGAGAGAAGATAGCCTGTAATAAAATACACCGATGAGAGAAATTCTCTTCCCAGTCAATGTAAACAAAGGAAAGACCAGACGGAGAGAAAGGCTCCAGCCTTGCTGGGAGGTTGCCTGGAAGAGGTGATCAATTCAGGCATGATAGGCAGAGATGGCACCATCCCTATTACCAAAGAGAACAGATGTTGAGATAAGGCCACAGAAATGGAAGCAAAAGGACAGCAGATTCAGAGCAGCTGTGAGAAAATGCTTGAATGGGTGTCATGCCCTGCTCTGCTATCATCCTGGCAAACACAGGAAGTAACCATGCCTTCATATCTTCCCAACCATTCTCCTGCTTTAGTTCAAAATAGTGTTTCCTCCACAAGTAGGGCTTTCTGAATGATGATCAGGAGACAGTTTTAAGCAAGGCACATTGACACATGCCCTTAATCCCAGCGCTTGGGGGGAAGATGCAGGTGGATCTCTGTGAGTTTCAGGTCAACCTGACCTATACAGTGAGTTCTAGGACAGCCAAGAGAGAGAGAGAGACTACGTCTCTAAAATAAATAAAACTAAAAATCGAAAAGGAGAGACTTTTATTTTTTAAAAAGGTAGGGTGTTGGGATGGTTTTTAACAACCAAGAAATCAACAGAGACAAACTTCCTCTTTTGCCTCTTATGGCAAATGCCATCACCATCCCACTAATGTAAAAAGCCTAGTGTCATCATTAGTGATAAAACTCTGCTGTTTGAATCAATTTAAGCACCGTTTGTCTACTACATGTTCCTACTACAGGCTTAGAAACCAAAAACTAGTAAAGAAAGCATGTTTCTTTTTCCGTATTTTCCTCTGCCTCGAGTTGCTATAGTTTCTGATCTCAAATGAGTTGGGCTGTGGAAGAAACAAGATTGGAAGGAAAGGAATTCAATTATGTCACCTACAGCCTGGTAGTCCCTGAGGGTGTGGCAGGGATCCAAATGTCAACTGTTATTCTCAGGGAGCTGCTGTGGGCTCGGCAGTCTCCTGACACTGAAGACCTCCCTCTGCCTCTCCTCCAGCATCCCCTACTCGCAGCCTCGCTCTTAGTACCAATTCAGTAAACAGAAAAAATGCACTTTCCTCAGAATAAGCTTTCTCAGATCTCTGTTTTTTAGACCTAGGTCCACCTCATGGGAAAACTCATAGTTTTGCCCAATTGTCTCTACTCCAGAAGTTTTCTCCCGCAAATAGCTAGCCACTTCACAGGTTGCAGACCGTCATGCTCTAGTTCCTCTGTCCCTCAAATGACAGGAAGCACTTGTCAACCCTTACATAGCTCTCCTGCTGCCTCACACACTTGGCTTGAACAAGATTCCACACCATGAAGATAGATCAGACAACACTGACACCTCTTCAGAGTCCTCCCTGGGAGATGCTAAAGCCTTCATTCAACCTTGAAGGCAACTGGTGAATTCATGTTGGCTGGACCAATTTCCATGTATTTCACCATAGACAACATTGCATACTAAGGCATGGGACATTTGCTACTATCCTACTATTTCAGTCAGTCAGGGTTCATATAAAAATGTAATGGGGTTTTATAAAAAAAAAAAAACATTTAAGGTGAAGGCTGAAGTGGCTATATACACCAGGCTGGATGGCCCACAATCTTCTAAGGATTCTCTCATTTTTTTCTTTCACCTTCCTGGGCCTGGTGTATATAGCCATGGACAAGAAGAAATCCTGTTTCGGTGAGGTGGAAAATGAAGGCTGAGATCTGAGATTGCCCTCTGACCTCCACATTCATACCTACCATACATGTCTACATTTGCACACATGTGTGCACACATATATGCTCTGCCATAAATCGTCTGTCTCTCTATCTACCCATCTGCGAGTCAAATTACATATGAAAGCCACCTATTCCTACACATCATGTGCTCCTTGTGTTTCTAAGATTCATGGATAACAACAGAGAAAATACAGCCACTTACATACAGCCACTTAGATACCCAGATCACTTTCTAGCCAGCTTGGTCATCTGCTAGATCACGGAAAATAGTTCATTCCAGTGGTTTGTGCTGCTTTTCTTTCTAATTGCATTGTTTGCTTAGTTCTCTCCACATAGTGTTCCTAAAATCATGCTCAGAAAGTTAATTAGGGTGGGCGTTTGACCTAAAGAATGTGAGGCATGAAAGCTTGTGGCTTTACAGGGTCAGGCTGATGATCAATTCCTTCCCTGTGCATCCTTTGCCAAGCTGTTCTCACTTGAATTTTTAAACTTGTGTGAAATTCAAAGAATATCAAGCCTAGTGTCATTTACACTTGGGTCATCATAGAAAGGCAGATTTCTCAAAAAGAGTATTGGCCGTTTTCCAGACTGCCAGGAAGCTTTTTATGGAACCTTTTAACACATTTTCCTTTCAGCCAGAAAAGGGAATTAAACTTGGCCAAGGGTGAATGCTCTGCCCAAGACATGAATTACTGTGACCAGAGACAGAGTTCAAGGAAGACCTAAAGCTCCCCAACATGGGGAAAGAAGGAATAAAACCCACCTGCCCACCCCACTCATCACATAAGAGCACAGACTAATAACAAATAACAAAGCAGTTTCTTTTCAGGAGGCATCTCGGTGAATTGTGAATTGTAGCAACTTTTGTGTGCATTCTGCCCCTAACAGAATGTGGTAAAGGAGCCACCTTCCCAAAGGCAGGCTGATGGCACTTCTAACAGCCCTGCTCTAAAACAAACAAATAAATAAAAGATGCTTGGGAATCTCAGTCTTCCAAAGTTGATCATGAAACATTTTCACATATAAGGAATAAAGAATGATACAAATAATATCTATCAAACAGCCATCAGTTTTGCCAGGTCTTGACATTTGGTCACTCTTTTTGGATACAGTGCTGAATGCTTCCTTACCTCTTGATGCAGAAATAAACTCTGTGCCTGTTCTGGGACTGGCTATCCTCATTTTAACAATTATGGCAGCATCTTTATCGGTCTTGATGTGCAGGCTTTATTATTTAAATGTAGTGAAGCCAACAGGTCTAAGGACAGAACATTGAAAAGATGGCTCCTTAGACTTACAAATCCCTAGACAAAGGAAGTATAGCCTAGACAAAGGGTTTTATCAGATGTATGCCTATTAGAGAAATTATGTTTTTTTCTTTCTTTTAATATTGTAATTTTATTTGAAGAGTTGTCTAATATATGGCAACTTTGAAATTTTTGGGAAACCCAACTTGATTTTTTTTTTATTTAGACTGTATGGCACATCCATTATTGCTGTTATTTCAGACTGTATATTTATACTAATGAGATTTTTAACAAATTTTTTTATATTGTCCCTGTCTGGCTTTGCTGCCAGGTTACACTAACTACACGAGACAGCCTGAAAGAAATTTTCTTTCTCACTATGGCAGTGTCTTGGGTAGTTTTTACAAAGTTGGGGTTTTCTTTTCTGATCTCAAGAGCCAGAGTACACTTCTGAAATCATATTGTTTGACCTTGATATTTGATGAAAAGTTTTTAAACTATGACCCACCAAACTATGCAGTGTCTTGTATCTACCTGAGGTAGTTGTCCTAATTCTGTCTCTATGAAAACTTCCTGTGCTGTTTGATTTTGAATGAGAAATATATTATATATACCACTGAGAGGCCTTCTGTTTTCTGAAGAGAAAGAAAAAACAGAGGATCTAGAATAGAGGGGACGTAGGTGGGTTCTATTAGGAGGGGAGTGAGGGGAAGGAGGGGGAGTTACAGTTGGGATGTATATTATATGAGAGAAGAATAAAGAAAATGAAAAATTAAAAAATAAAATATCTAAAAAACTTCTTGGAGTTCTCTCGTTTAAAGTTATATCTGTAGTGCCATCTCTCCAGCCATGTGTGTAGTGTGTGGGATATGTATGTGTGTGTGTTGTGCATATATGTGTGGTGTGTTTGTGTGTTGTGTTTCTCTGTATGTGGTTTCTGGGTGTGTGTGTCCTGTACAGTATAACACATTTTATTTCTACTCTATTAATCTTTCTACAAAATAAGTTTCCATTTTATCAGTTCTCTGTATTCTCATTTTTACTTCATTGTTGCTCTTACTTTTGAATTGTTTTTTGTTTACTCTCTGAAGGTTAACTTAAACTTTGCAATGTGTTTTAAAGTTATTCTGTTAGTCTCATGTTCCTTATTCCTAAAATGAAAACTTATCAACAATAATGTTTTTATCTTTGCTCTTTACTTAGGAGAAATCTGTCCATGCTTTTGAAATTAGTTTAATATAATTAGAGTAACAAAACCATAATGAATTATCAGAAATTGTGGATTAAAATAAACTTGGTATATTAATACATTTTACAGTGTTAGCAATTCAACTGTCTTCAATAAACATTCAAGCAAACATAATTGCCTCTAATAATTGTCATTAATGATAGAATTATGAAAGTATTTTAATTATATGTGTATATGTCTGTATACCACATATGTGCATAGTTCCCTCAGAGGCCAGAAGAGGGCATCAGATTCCCTGGAACTGGAGTTATAGATGGTTGTGAACCATCATATGTATGCGGAAAATTAAACCCAATTCCCTGGAACAGTAACCAGTGCCCTTAACTGTTGGATCATTTCTTCAGCCCTAGAATTATGAGATCTTTAAACCACTACACTAAACCGTAAATATTACAAAAATAATTTCTTGCTCATTCTAGAAATAAACAGAGCAAATCTTAACTTTAAAGCTATAAAATGGAAAGTTTATGTAATGATAAACTTTATAAATACAGATGCTTTTTGACTCACCATGAATAAATCCATTTAATCAGTTGATAATATTGAAATTTAAAGTTTCATTTGAGGAGGTAGGGAAGATCTGGGAGGAGTTGGGAGAGGGGGAACCATAATTAGATATATTTTATGAAAAGAATCTATCTTCAGTTAAAAACAATTGCATTCTCACACTTAACTTACCAAACATTACAGCCTAGCCTGACCTGTCTTAAACACACCCAGAACACTTAAACTGCCCTGTGGTTGGACAACACCATTTAATACAAAGCGTATTTAATGACAAATTGATGAATATTTAATGCATTTTTTGAATACGTATATCCAGAAAAACAGTGACAACACATAATAGTCGGGCATCTGTACTATGTACCAAATCAACCTTGGACCAGAAAGATTTTTTAATGCTAATGTCACATTCCTCAAACCTACAGTATTTACATTGTGTTAGATACCATAAGTAATTAGAGATAAGTAGTATATAGAAAAGCATATATAAGCTAGATATGCATATGTATATATACATTATAAGAAGTACTTACTTGAGTATTCACGGCTTTTGCTATCCTCAAGGATGTGAGCTAGTCTAAAAACAACCCTCAAATAATACCCAAGAACAAGCACCCACTGTAAAATGTCTGTTGTTTCCTTTCCTACCCTCATGGCTTGCTTCTATAGGGAGCTATGGCTCATTTTGGTGGCTCACAATGGTAGCCAGGAAAAGACCAAAATATAAAATTAGAATTATAGCTTCTCCTGAAAGCATATTGCCTTTACATCATCATAAAAAGTCAAAATTTATATGTCAAACTGCTCTCGCTCAAGGACTGTTTATCAAGCTGTAGTGTCTCCTGGGTGTTTCATCTTCCCAAAACTTCTCTGTTGCCAGACTCTTGTTTCAGCAATTATATTGATATTCATTGACAGTCTTTCGTGTCCCCAACTGTATCACTAATAATTAGTTTTCTCTTTACTGCAATCAAATACCTGAAAAGGGAAGAAGAGCTTGCTCATCTTACAGTTTGAAGGGATAGTCCACTGTGGTTGTTTGAGTGAGAATGACCCCCATACTTGGTCCAGGAAGAGGCATCATTTGAAAAGATTAGGAGGTGTGCCCTTGTTGCAGGAAGTGTATCATTGGGGGTAGGCTCTGAGTTTTTCAAAAAGCCTGTTCCAAACCCAGAGTCCCTCTCTTCCTGCTGCCTGTGGATGCAGATATGGAACTGCCAGCTGCTTCTCCAGGAACATGTTCCCATACATACCAGCAGACTTTCCACCACGATGATAATGGACTAAGCTTCTGAAACTTTAAATAAGCTCCAATTAAATGTTTTCTTTTATAAGAGGAGATGTGCTTGTGATGTCTTCACAGCAGTAGAACCCTGACTAAGACATCAACTAAGGTATCAGTGGCTCACGCGGTGGCATGATCCTGAGGCAGCTTGTTGCCTTGTGTTCATGGCAAGGAATCCAGCAGATCAAGTCTAGTGCTCAGCTTGCTTGCTACTTTTTACTCAGTCTGGGACCCCAGGCAATTAAAAGATTGCACCAACATTTAAATAAAGGACTTCTAACCGCACTTAACAGTTTAGAAACTCGCTCACTGACACATTGAAAGGATCTTCTGCATGATTCTAGATCCTGTCAAGCTGACAATCAATACCAATAATCACGCCAATGTTTCTTATCATACTGCTTTTGGGTTTCACTTTAAATTCTATCCAGGAATAGAATGAGGAAACACTGCCTTACAGTTTTTCTCTTTCAACAGTTCAATCCATCTTCTGCTGGTTTCTTCTGAAGGAAGCTTAGCTCATTAATATTCTGTCTTTCTGTCCCTTCTAATGCTATAAAAATTTAAAGCTGAAAGCTGTGTATGAGTAGAAGCTTAACTACTTATATTCTATTTTCTTATATTACCCCAAATCATCTTATGATTGTAATTTCTTCTTTGTGTGATTTAAAGGAGTGCAAATATTTTGTGTTGATTTTCCATATGGGTGTATTGTGTTGAGGTAAAGGAATAGATTATCTTCTACTGTTTTCTAAGTGACTGAGCAATTGCATTCTTGCCAAGAAAGTTCTTTATTTTCACACTAATTTGCTCTGTGACTTAGTTCAGGGTCAATATCTTTTAGTATTGCTTATTGACTTGGTGGGTTTTCTGACTATTATGAATTCCCACCTAGTCAATGAAGGGTACTAATTTTTAGACTCCACAGTGTGTGTATGCATATGAGTGTCTGTCTTCCTACTGAATTAAGTTTTCTTATTATCTAAAGGAATTATCTAGCTAAAAGTTTTTAGTGTTTAATTAAATTCATCCTTTTGTCTTTACTTTACCCTCATATTTAAATGGTAATTTTCTAGTCACATAATTCTAAATTAACAATTGCTTTTCTCTAATAGTTTTGAAGATATTCTTACAAATTTTTCTAATTCTTTCCCTTTGAAGATATTTTGTCTTTTTCTCTCTTTTTGCTTTAATCTCTCTTATAGATCCATAGTTTTTATTCTCAGATATCTAGCAATGAAATTTGGTTTCTTTTTGTAGGATAGCTTGGGTTTTCTGAATCTGAGGATTTATAGCTTTCCACAAATTATGGAGTATTTCCTGGGTGCTATTTCAATGAAAATTGACTAGCCTGTATTTTCTGTTCATTTCTTTCTGGGATGCATATAAGATAAGGGGGAAAAATGACTATAAGAGCAAGGGTTGAGGGGAAGGGAGAGGAGAAGAGGGAGGGAGAGGAGAAGAGGTTGGCAGAGACTTTGCATTTACCCTCTGTTACCTGGCAGACCAGTTTGCCATCCATCCATATACAAATTCCTTGGTTACCAAATCTGGAAATCAAACTCATTCTCCCCTCCCTCTTCAGATTCTGATTTGAACTCAAACTTGCTTAGAATAACATCTGGGATTCAGTTTCTTACTTTGGGCTTTTGAGAATTTTTTGACACTTTTGTACAAGCACAGCCATACATGTTAAAGTGATATCTGTTATGATTTATTTAAGACTTCTGGAGAAAAATGAAAATTGTTCTTTTTAAAAACTGCTTTCAAGTGTAAAAGCACATAAAAATATGTTCAGAACTGAGAGTGTAAAATCCAGTGTGACCCTACATAGCTTCCATTCCAAATGACTATTCAACTATGTAGAAGTTCATTGAGATGTATAGACTTTGGGTCTGTTGTGTGAATTGCTTTTGTTTTGTTTTTCAAGTTTTTAATAATAAATTTTATAGACTTTTAAAAAATCTTAATTGTTTTAATAACCTTGAACAACCTAATACAGGTGTGGTCCTTGAAACTTTTAGAAAAGAAGCCTGTTACTAGAGCTACAGAAGTGGTAGGAAACAGGAGAATTGGTCTCTCCCATGGCTTCTCATCACGGAGCAGGAGCATGCAATAGCCAAGCTCAAACAACAGGAGAGAAAAGGCTTGCATGCCCACACTGCAGCTCAGAACATCTGAAACTCCAGACCGACTTTAAGCATGCAAGACAGCTTATGCTTGAAGCATTTCCTAAACCTTCCTTGCTTTGCTCTCCTGTCAGGCACCAGTGTTGTAAAAACCCATTCAGAGAGAGCTGTGATGTGCCAGGTCTAGGTGACAACTCGGAAAACAGTCTCTGCCCCTGTGGAACTCTCACGCCTCTCAAGGGGAAGAGACAATTGTGTGAACAGGCAGGCAAGAAAGAAAAATGTACAACATGCCAGAAGGATCATGAGGAAAATTTTAAGCAGGGAAGTGGGCCAGGGGGCATGTCAGGGGGGTTGTCATTTTACATAGAGAGTTTGGAAAAAACCCAGCTGAGAAGGTGAATTTTGAGAGAATGGAAGATGAGGGGCAAGTCAGGAGGCTGTCTGCGGGCATGATGGGAGGATGAACCTGAAAATGTTACTGAGCGCATGCATTGCAAACTCTTACTATTGATTAAGCTGTTTAGCAAACTTTGAAGCAAACAAGAGGTTAAAGGAGCTAGAGAACAGAGAGCTGGAAGCTTCTGTGAGGTTCGGAATGCCACTGTAAGCAGTTTGTATTTTCCCTGAGTCAGGAGAGGAGCAGGACCCTATGGGAGTTGTTTTGTCACAAGGGTGAGACAGACATTTCAAACAAAAGAGATGTCAGAAAACCAGAAGTGGCTGCAGCAAAGAGAGGATTTCATGAACAGGGAAAACAGTGACATACTTGTATATGGATGGTGAAATTCAGCAGAGGGGGGACATACAAGCACGAGATGTATGAAAGAGGCGGGGAGATTTGCTGGAGTGTTTTCCTGGAGGAGCGGGAAATGGTGGAGTATGGGTGGGAGGGACTCTTCTTGGGCACGATGCTGGACAGCTCACCCATGGTACCAGGAGGACTGGCAGCAGGTGCGCTCACTGCAGTGAACATGTGATTCCCCTTTCCCCTGATGAATGGGATGGAAGGTCAGCTCCGTATGTGTGGAGGAAAATGTGTAGAAGGGTCTCATGACTGACAGGCAGGCCTTGGCTCCAACCCTTGCTCATCTCTGCTATTCGGTGTTTCTTGAAACAGAACCTGCACGAGTGCTTTTCTGTGAGGAAGGGAACGATGGGAAACAATCTGAAGCCTTATTCTCGTGGCAGGCATCCCATGTGTGTTTGTGTTACCTGATGGAATTCATCAAGCACTCAATTGTTTATGATCCGGTGGATTATAATGCTTTATACCCACTCTCTTTTCAGGAGGTTTGTGCTCACCAAGCTTCGAGTCATCCCAAAAGGATCGTTTTCTGGATTTGAGGACCTAGAGAAAATGTAGGTATCTGATGTTGCTGTGTGAATGCCCCAGGTGAGCCATGGGTGGTGACCTTGTGCCATGTCTAACATGATGTTCTATACATGTGTCCGTCCTTTTCAATGACTCCTTATCTGTAGATTCAACAAAGCGTGGGTTGAACATATTTGGGAGAAAATATTCTGATGTGTGTATGTATGTGTATGATTCTTATTATTGTTATTCTATAACTGATACAGTAATAATACAACTACTTATGTAGGTTTGCATTGTATTCTGTATTTCAAGTAAGCTAAAATTGATTTATGTTGCAGTATGCATGACTATGTGGGAAGATTATGCATGTTATGTATAAGTCCTATAGTGCTGTATGTAAGTCCTGAGCACCTATAGATCTGGTGGTTAAGAACACATCCTAGAACCTCTATTCCTTGGGAAGAACTGCATTTAAAAGTCACTCGGTGTTCCAAAAATCTTTTGCATGCCTTCCCTTTTCCTTTCTTATCATGCTTCTTACCAATGGTGGTTAGAAACAATTGCTAATATTCCATCACTCGTGTGGTTTTGCAAAATGATTTACTTTCCAGGGCCCATAGATTAGATAACTCATAAAAGAAATTATTTCTTTTCTGTTTACAGCCTTTTTCTTTTAAAGACATCCTCCTACTAGCACTGGTTAGTTTTGAATCAACAGCAAGGGCTAACGTCTCTGTCCTTAGCATTTAGACTTCTGGTTTCTGAGTCATATGCACAATTAATAGTCACTGATTCGCAAACATGTGTAAGTATTGAGAACATTTGCAGGACTGCCCAAGAAGTCTCCTTTGCTGTAGCAACACTGACTTTTATTGATGTAGTTTAACATAGAGTAGACTCCAAATGGAATTTTCTCAAGGCGGGGTGCAAGAGTAAACCCAGAGTGAATCCTCTCACACGACAAGTAATATGCCCTTCCCTTGAAAGCCTTTTTGGCTTCCCTGGAGGGTTTTAAAAGGGAGACATGCTCTCTGCAATGACACAGCCAGGATTCAATACTTACATGTCAGTAGATACAGTTAGAGATGTACTGAGTTTTCAGAAAAGGAAATATTTTTATGGCAATAAGGTGAAAGCTACCCTCCAGCTCATGTGTTTCTCCTGGAAGCTGTAGGATTTTCCCACCTAGTTGGTCCCCCCACTTTAAGACAATTTCTTGCTGATGTCCAGGGGAGAGAGAACATAATCTATTCACAAATGGAACACAAAGTAGGGAGGAAAGCCCCATGCTTTCATAATTAAACCATCTGCTTGCAAGACAGTGGCCAGAGTCCTGGTTAATTGCTAGCTTCCGTAAAACTGACTATGTAATCTTGAGGTCGCCTTTAAGGCCTTTGCTTCCTCATTCTGTATTTGAGAAGGAGAACTTCATTGTCATATTAGTTGAGAGTTCAGTTTAAAATGTTCTGTCTTCCAATGTTCTCAGCTGGTAGAGATATTCAACACAAGGACGGGCACTCATCTTAACAGAGCTTACCACGAAAGTCATAGAGTTTGCGAGTTGTTCCTTGGTAGACTAGCCAATGCCTGGCCAATGATGTGACATATACTAGATGACTAGAAGCACTCCTGGATCCCCCAAACATCCTACCACTCGCGTAGATACAAAAATAATGACTATCAAAAATAACCCACCTCATAAAATTTTATCTGACAAATATGGCTGGCCCCTCACAGGAAACTCAGCATTAACGAGACCATTGTATGGTTAAAGAGCTGGCCAAAGCGAGCTGACATCACAATAATACAAGCAACGAGGCAGCTGGTTCAGTAACAGTGTCGCCACACAGCATCTGTTGCCTCTTGTCTTTATAAGTTAGCTGAGCCAATTGCAATGAGGTGTAAAGTGCAACTACACTTGGCGTTGAACTCTTTTCACCTTGAGCGTCACCCTCTATCCCGCAGGTCTCAGAAAGCCACCTGCTCCCGCAGTCCCCAGGATCACCATCCCCAGACTGTCTCACATCCTGTTTTGTCACGGCTAAGTTCTCATCTCCTTCCTACGACCATCCTTTTCACCTAAAGTAAAAGTCTTTATTTTTTAACCTACTTCCTACATTTAATAAATACTGGCTTCATCTCCAATATCTCCCTCTCCGTATATCTCTTCAATTCATTCTGCATATGACCATGTTTCTCTCCTATCCTTACTGAAAGGAGAAAAGGGAAACACTTTCTCCTAAATGTTCCCTTCCCGCCATGCATTTACCTCTCTTTTCACCATGAATACCACTGAAAGAATACCCTCTCCTGCCCTCCTTCCGCCCTCCCATTCAGTCACCTCTTCACCTGCGCTCACTTGTGACTTGGCTACAGATTCTTCAAAACTGTCTAATTATCAAAGGTCTCAAGCAACAACTAATATTGCCAGATCTAATGACTTTGGGAGAGGATGGGGCAAGTGATGATTGCAGCAGTCTTCATTTGGTACCTGCCACATGGTGAAGTCCTCAGCGAAAGTTAAGTACAATAAATACTGTGATGAGGATGCTAATCAGAAAATCCTACTATCCTTCAGCTCTCAGTTCTCCTCCAGAAGTCTTCCCCAAGCACACAGAGACACTACTCTTCTTCATGGCAGAACTAATTTTTTTTTTTTTTTGCAGACCTTGTTTACCCGCTTATCAGAGTTTCTACTATGTCACGCACCCCCGCAGCAGAGCGGATTGTTTTGTTTGTAGGTCTTTTCTCCCTCACACTAAGTACACGTGGTTGAAGGAGACATTTCCAGCTCTGGAGATGAGCTCATAACTTAGGTGGCAGGCAGTTTGAACACCACGTCTCTTAGCTTCAGTGACTGCTAGAGGAGTGCTTCTGTAATCTGGGCAAGTCATAAATCTTGAGGCTTTCATAGAATTGAGCAATGAAAAAGTCAGATCTTTTTTTAGGAATAGAATGCCACAAAGAAGTGAAGACAGACAATTGTCACCATCTATCCACTATGGGTGTTGATGAGGATAAAACTCACATAATAGAAAGAAAGACTCAGAGAGAGCCCAAGTCCTAAAGACACTAGAACCTGAATAAAGTTGTTTCTAAAGCTGTTCTTTCTCTCTGAACATAGAGTTTAATGAACCATTAAATTCCCTTCTTTTCCTTAAGCCTGTTGAGAGTTTATTTTCTTCTGCCTCTCAGAACAAAAAAGAGTCTAACAAATGTTCACAGCACAGGTTTTGCACATAACTTCTTATGTAGTTTTTATCTTGGACTGTATTTTAATTTTGACCATATAATTACCAGTATCTGCATAGACTCTCATGCTTATCTGCCTATAGATTCCTATTGTTGGGAGTTTGCTTGTTCACCCTAGCCATCCAGAACCAAAATAGCCACACAGATACTGTATTAATCAAATCACTGCTTGGCCCATTAGTTCTAGCTTCTTATTGGATATTCCAAAGTAGAATGTGCTTTGTGTTCATGCTAGATTACCCAGATTCTGAGATTGCACATCTTTATTTCCCTCACCCCCATGCTGTATGAGCATCCAACTATCAACCAGCTATATAAGTGTTAACGATACCTCTTCATTCATAATGTTGTCTAGCACCTTAACCTCCCATTCTGTATCCATAACACTGATGGACTTACATCTCTTCCTCCTTACAATAACAAAAGATTCATGCTTTTTCTATCAATAAAGAAAGGAGAGTTGAGTATACATCCTAACCCTCGCAGATGAGTCTTCCTGGTTCATTAACCCAGTTCTGTTTTTGTGAAAAGTTAGCAGGAGAGTCTTCTGGGTAAAACAGAAGCTTCCCCATTAACAATGACAGAGCCACTGTTCACGTTCTAGCCTTCATCAGCATCCTTATCTCAAGCCTCCCAACTCTTCGTTGCTTTGGGACTTGCTGGGAGTAAATGGAAATCATTAAACTCTCTGCAATGTGAAGTGGCTTTGCAAAGTGCACTGTAAACTGTTTACATTGTCTTTAATTACTTTGGAGCCATATGTCAGCTTGGTATAAAGTGTGAAGATTGTACTGAATAAAGTGGGGAGAGTAGGTGACAATGTGGTGATTTATGGTAACCAGAAAAATTATGTATGGAAATGAGTACAATTTAAAAACACATCTACGTGCTATTATAACACAGGAGGGAGGAAAGAAAAGCCAGTTTATAACAAAATATGTTTGAAAATAGGAGTATGATGAATATGTAAATGAGACCAATCAACATCACCTGAGATATGGTATATGCAGATGAGACGGCAGTGAGCCAAAAAGTAAAATAGCTCCCAAACCATAAATATGAACCATATAAAATTCATTTGAAATATTCATGATAACATAAGGACAAGAAATATAATCAAGTGATTTATTTGCATATAAAAACAAGCACACTGGCCTGACACTACAGCCTCCAGGGCCAGATTACAGAGGGAAAAGTTGGTTTAACAGAGGGAATCTAGAGTGAGCACAGGTGCCCAGACGCTAGACAAAGCCGAGGCTCCTCCTGATTCTCAGTCCTTGGGGCTCACTCTGGACAGATGAAAAGAAAGGAAACAAGTCAGGAAACTACAGCAGTGAGGACAACTGAGTTCTCTTGCTTTGCCCTCTTGACACTTCCTTACAAGGGTCCTTGAGACCCTTCGTAATCCAGCCCTTTACGCTTCTTACAATTAATGAAGAAAGGCCTTAGGTCCTATTTGCTGAAATTAGCAAGAAAGAGGCAATGTCAAATCCATAGGTGTCTGCGGAAAATGGGAGGCCAGGATGGACTTGGTAGATTCCAGATGGGGAAAGAAGTTCAGTGCCTCTAAGATACTGGTCGCATTTTACCACCACCATCCCACGGGCCTTTGGAAAACCACATATCTGAATATTTGGGAATGTTTTTAATTCCACTTTCTATGATAGATACAAACAGTAGCTCTTTTCATGCTTCCGTAATGATGTTAATGTACCTCTAGAATAGTTATAGCCATATAATAAATTCTAATTAATAATGAAAAAGAGATATATTGTATTGGCAAACACTATTGTATATATTTTACTACATTTGTCTAATCTATATGTGTATTCATGTAGGTGCACACAAGCCATGTACACATGTGTGTGGCCCAGTGTCTTGAACTCATGAGCTTGTCAGGATGAATGGCAAGTACCCTTTCTCAACCAACCACATCATAAGCACTGCAACTGTCATTTTACAGAATTACTCTATAAAGTTAGAGAACTCAGGGGAATCAAAGGCTATTGAAGCTTTATTTGGTGTCGTGTGAAACTTACTAGTGGAGAGGGCTTCTGTTCCTGAACATCTGCACCCTCAGAAACCGAGTCCCAAGTGGTTTTGTGCTGAATGAGCTTCAGAGCAAAGGAAGCCTCTCCTTGGAGTGCTCCTCTTTCCTCCTCTTTCCAGCTCTACTGCACCAACTCACTTCCACTAAGAGTTACGTAGCTCTGAGAATTCGTAGGCTGAGACTTGCGTAGTAAGTTGCCAATGAACATAATAAGAGTGGGATCCATTAAGTTGTCATTACTAAGTCAGGTCAAGAAGAGTTAGTGTGCAGAAAATGGGTCCTATGTCATTTCTGTTCTTTGTAAATGTTCTGAAAAGAAGTATCTTCTTTGTATTGATTGCTTCAAACGAGAATGCAGATGCTCTTTTCTTGCCACCTTTCCTGTTCTTGTGGTCTAGAATTTCCCATAAGTCTCCTTGCCTTCAGCTGTTTCTAAGAGGGTCCTTAAAATTGACCTCTATAATATCTAACAACTGCCAAGTTCAGGAAGGTAATAATTTATTAACTTTATATTCCTATCCAGGGGTTTTTGCTCATTTGCTCTGCTTTTATTTCTTTTCTATATTGGCAAAAGAACAGCCAAGTCTGAGAAGGAAAATGGGGTTCCTAATTTTGGAAGATCATCCCAATTACTGCATTACTACTCTCCACACCTCAGTCACTTATATTTCATCCAAGAAGCCCGAGTGGGAAGTCCTGGGATAGGAAGGATTTTAAGGGGGAAAGGTTGGGGAAGGGTAGGGGCAAAAGCTCCACAGTGGACTGTGAAGCTCTCGGTAGCCAAGGTGTGGGTTGTGCATCTCTCCCTTGGGAAAGCACTGCTTCCCTTAATCACATCTTCCACCTGAGATCTCCCATCTCCTTTGCCATGTCATTCTCCAACACATTCGTGATTCACTCTGGTTCCTTCTTGGCATCTCACATTCAGCAGCCAAGTGGAGAGACTTGACAGATACTACTCAAGGCGGTTTTAGCTTGCCAGAAAGCACAGTTATCTTCCATTTTGTAATCAACAGCTGAGACATCTCTAGCTTTTAAGATTTCTGCATCAGCACACTTTGCCCTTCTGACCTTTCTTGGTAAAGGTGGGCTGTGCGAGAGGCCTCAAAACAGCTCTCACAGATATACAAGATAAACTGTCCTCCTTTTCTGCCCTGTCAGTAACTCGATGTTTGTATCTACCCAGAGAAAATACAGTTAAGGCAGCATGATACTCAAGTTACTAATATCCTCATGACTCTGCTCTGGAGACTCTTGCTAGTTATTTTTTAATAGGATAGTATTAAAAGAAAGAGAAGATGTGATCTAAAGGCAAGCTAAATCAATGCACAAACTATTTATTTTTATTTCCTCATTTGGCCCATGCCCATCCCAACTGCATCCACCTGGGACATTTATATGACTTAATAAGATGCTCTAGACAGCCAAAGACTCACATGGACTCTGGGCCTACTCACCTGTCCCCTCTTCAGCAAACAAACTGACTGAGTCTAACACTTCATAATCTCCCTTGCAGGACTCAGATTCACCCTGGGCAGCCCACACAGACACCAAATGACCAGGGATGTGTTTTTACAGCTCAGTCCACTTCAGAATTTAAATAGCCATGGAAAGAAATGCACAAGGATGAGAGATAAATGCCAGAGGAGAGCGTATGTGAATGCAGTGGAAGTCAGCCATCCCAGGGGCTCCGAAGCTCTAAAGAGTCTGTGCATAGCAACGTTCGAGGTCAAATGCTTTGCAAACATGTAATTTGTACATGAACATGAGGGTTCTTTGCTAAATTAAAAGTGCAGCAAATGCAAGGTAAGAGGAATGATATCACATATGCTCCATTGTCTTAGTGGTGTCTCATTCCAATCATGCGTGCTTCTATGTTTTGCTCTCCCCAAATTTCTCCAAAGAAGCTATTATGGGGCTGGGCTCAATGGAAATAGAATAACAGGCAGTTTGGCAATTTGTCGTCTTTAACATCTCGGTTCCTTTTTCAACCTTACAGAGCTATATGCACACAGACACACACACACAAACATGTACACATTTTAGTTTGGTTTGGTTATAAGAAGAAAACCACTTTAGAGCTTGCAATTCTTATCCCCAAAATTTCTCTAGCTATACTAAAATATGATCAATATATTTAAAATGTACATATATGAAGTGATACTACATTATATAATTTAAAACTAATATTAGATACACTTTGAATAATTATCACAATCAAACTCATTGCATAAGTCAGATTCTCCATTGTTTTTCTTCTTAATTTTTCTCTCTTGGCGAAGAAAACAATCTAAAGAACTTAATGACCTTGAAATCCTAAGAGGCTCCTCGCAAATTCCTCTAAGATAATTGGCCTTTAGAATAAGAATAAAAAGAAAAAAGGGGAAGAACATAGCAACTCGGAAGGACTAAATTACTAGTTGCAGTATCTTCATCCGTGTGATACAACATTTCTAGATGGACCATCCACCCATACAAAAACTTACATATGGGGAAAGGGTGCTTTTCCCATGATCATGATGTAGTGCTTTCATGACTCACTCCATCAAGAAGGGACAGAGGGGACATCCAGTTGCCTGTTGTCAGTCTTCACATGGTTGTTTTAAAATGTAGTCTCATCCCTTTCCTTAAATCTCCTTCCTTCTTGTCTTTATTTAACATATAAAACTCAGTGAAATCAAGTGCAATGTAACTTTTTAATTTGGTAAAACAAGCATTTGGTTTAGGAGGGTAAGGTAGTGTACTGAATGCAGTCCCAAGCCCTATAACAAATGCATGCCCAGCACAGAGAGTAAGCCTCACACTGACTCCATGGAAGGAAGGTCAATTCAGAGATCACTGGTTGAGACTCTCTGAAGGAAGGAGATTTATAGACTCCAGTCAAATGCCCAAGACAAGTACAGAAAGATGGACGACACCAGTTAATCCATCAAGTGATTCATCAGGGTTCACGGAGTGAATGATTGCAACTTCCGTCACTCCCTATTTGTCTGTGAGGATGAGGCTTATAAGGAGCATCTTCAAGCTGCAGGCACCTGCCTCTGATTAATGTATCTACTGTGTGTTTGCTCTGTTCTACTTGTGAGCAATTCTAGGAGAAGCCATGCATACCAAGAGAAGAATAATCCATCCATAAAGCAATAATTCAATAAAATCCTCCTGGACCCCAAAATGAAGTCAGTACATTAGAGAGTTATTAGACAAGGCTGATGTGCCGACCACTGCTGCCTCCTATGGGCAATGTGTAGTCTCTGATATCCAGGAGTCACCCCACAGCTGAACAACAATGACAAAAAAACAATTTGTTGGCTCGTGTTTTTAGAAGACTACAGGAATCACTTTGCATACATTATCTTATTTAGCTATAGAAACCCTACTATCACCCCAATTCACTTTTGTAGAGAGAAGGTTGAACTTGAAGAGATTATATGCCTTTCCCAGCATCGTGTGTTTGATAAATGGTGAGGCCAAGATTAGGGCCTGGGTGTTCTTATTACAAAGTTCATGCAGTGGAGGTAGCATGAACCAAGTACACTCGGTGGTACACATTACCAAGTGTAGAGCAGGCAACCCCTGGTATAGAAGGATATTAACTATGTTCTGTAATGGAGAGAAGTCGGATGTATATAAATACAAACTTATACAGTTTTCCATTTGATTTGTAGTGACAGCTGCGACGCTGCTGGGTTGTCAACCTGCTTCACTTACTCCTCTTGCTCTTGTCAATGCCTTAGCTTCCCACACCAACACATTAACAGAGGCTGAGATAAGTGATTGCGTGGTTTGCTCAGCATTGAGCATGCTCTTGGAAAAGATGGTTGTATGATCCAAACCATGACTAATCCAATGCTTTGGTAAATACATCCATTATTAAAAATTGGCCCAACTTGACAGGATCAGGGAGGACTTGGAGGCAGGCAGAACCCCAGAGCTCACTGATCAATTATTCTAGTCAGTCAGTGAGCACCAGGTTTAGTGAGGGCCCCTGTATTAGAAATAGGGTAGAGAGCAACACTGACCTCTGACCTTCACACATACACACAGGTGAACACATATGCACACACACAAACACCACACACACACACACACACACACACACACACACACACCAATTTGAGCTGTCAATGTGTTTTAAAAGAAAATTTCTTAAGCCAACAAAATTTATTGAGTTTGTCATTTCTTTCCTCTACTTCTCTCAACCTCTTGACCTTCTCTTAAAATTAACATTCTACTGTTATGTAGGCTCAATCAAAACATTTTGATCAAGACATAATACTTCATCTTGAAAAAAACAGTCAGTTAGTGTTAGAGTCAGGATCTTATGTAACCCAATCTAGCCTCAGAGTTGCTATGCAGACAAGATTGGCCTTGATGCATGGATCCTCCTATCTTTGTTTTCCAAGTACTGAATTCTAGGTATGTGCTACCATGTCCAGGAAAGAATTCATCTAGTTAACCTCAGTGAGTACTTCATGAGCTCCTGCTTAGTGGCTCCTACCATGAGACACATCAAATGTTAATGAGCATTCCAACTACTGGGCTCCAAGTACTATAAAAAAAAAAAGCTGGTTAAAGAGGCCTGGATGGAAAGTAAGAGTCAATAGAAACCAGCAGAACCCAATGCTTCTGGTCCGGGAGTAGTAAACAACAGTGAATAACAAGGCACACCAAATACTAGTCCCATGCTAAAAAAAAAAGTGTGGTGTGCCATGAAAGGAACAGAGCACTCCATTCCAGGGTAGTTGATAAAACATACACAAAATAGTAAGAAACCAAGCACCAAATGTATGTAAAAATATGCACCTCTTGTTATCAGTTCAATGATACATTATGGGGGAAAAGTATGAATATTATTTTTTCCAATGTCAGAGAATATTTAATAGTTGAAGCAGTCCTGAGTGTCTAGTCTTACTATCACTTATAAAAGTGCCTTGCTATTTTTAAAAGGCACTCTATTGGTGCTCCAGGAATAGCTGTGCACCAAAAACTTTGATGTCCATTCAGCTCTTTCCAGAGCCTGCCACTGTATGAACATCTGAGCACACTGACCAAAGCACTCCTTGTTGCTGGGTATCTATAGCTTAGGCAAGAATGGAGACTGAATACATCACTTGTGTCCTTGAAGTCTGTGGTGGGCAGAAGTCAGAGGGAAAGTGCACGTTGGGGTAGCACCATAAGGTTTCTTCAGGGAAATGCGGCTAGAATTGTGAGTGAACTTAGTTTGGAAGGGGCACAGCATGGGAAAGCATTCAGGTTGCTGGAAAGAAACAAAGAGACCTTATTCATTCCTCCCTGCGAAGCCAAGGCCCAGTGACACTCCTGCAACAAAGCCCCAAGGGAACCCAGAGCGGAGTGAACATTGCTGGTCCATGGGCATTCTTAAGGAGTAATGTGCAGAGCTAATCACTGGCCTGAGATTCCATTTCATGCCCTTCCTCCACAAGCCATTCATCACGTTTATAGCAGCAACAGTTCATTACCATGTTCCTGTTTTGCACATTCTTGAACAAGGTTATGGCTCCAATTTTAAGTGTGGTATATAAAATGAATGAAGGGAGGTGGGAGGGTGAGAGGGTTCCTGGAGGGAACAGTAATAAACAGAATAGGTGTTCCTTGCCAATTGGAAATGTGAGTTTCCCCCGCCTATTTACGACTTTATATAATCAGAAAGAACAGCACATCACTTATATTCTCAGATCCATTCCTATTAGTGGCTCCTAAGCTGTTTTTATGAATCTACCTACCTACTCATTTCTCAACCACTCTTCCATACTAAGAGCTAAAAGAAAAGGTAGGATTTGCTTCTAAGGAAGTTTATAACATACTTGCAGAAATTAGAACTTGGGTAAAACAACACCCTGGACTCTGAAAGTTGCTGTCCAGATACCAGGTGCTGAATCACTTGAGTTAGAGACATAAGAGGACCTCTGCGGCAAACATAGGATTTCTATAACCAAAGAGGAGTGGGGAACCTATTCTTTGCAGCAGATACTGATGAAACAGATTCGAAGTTATAATAGGCGTTTGGGGTCTTCCTCAACACAAGCAATGTTTGATCACGTTACACACAATGAACTCCCACTGAGCTCTGAAAGTTCAAAGAGAAACTGAAACAAAAAGTTCCGCACACTGGGACCATGGCATCAGAAGTCACAGTTCCTGAGATTTTGTGCTCCTGGATGCTGTGGACAAGAGACAGGAATATTGTCAATCAATGTCCAGATCGTGTAGGGACTTGTGTCGAATAGACAGACTTAAATTACATCTAAAAGCACGTAGTGTCACTGATATCGAGAAGACAGTGTTTAAAAGTTGAATGCTCTCATAGAATAGATATCCTTCACATAGGACTTACAGGAACCAAAGGAAACGTGAGTCTACATGTACCCATTTATCTCTTATTAAACCCATATTATCTCAGTGTAAATTGCATAGCAAAATCAAGACAAGTAAAAAGGTGACTTTAATTTTCTTCTACCTCTGGCTCTGTAGACAATTTACTGTGTATGTGATGAATTCTCACACTGTTTCTCATTATTGAAAGAGTAAATCATGTCTGGTGGGGCTTAGCACAGTCACTCTTGATTCTAAGAAGTAGTTCTTTCTAGCAAGAGTGAGTTTCTTCAATGCCCCTTTACTAGGATAGGAATGAAGTCAGAAGTGCAAAATTGTACTCCAGCCCAGAAAACAATGACAGCAATTTTTCCACTTTCCACTAGAGACAGCTAAATGAATGCCCACTGTTCTCGTCTGCTTTCCTGAGATAGAACGATCTGGTTTCCTAAGTTTTCTGAGATCTACCATCTTCCTTCCTTTTTCATAAGTTGCTGTCAGTGTCAGACATGGGAAATAAGTAGTCTGGTCAGTGACTTCATGGCTGCTGTAACACCATGGCTGGCCTCTGCCTCTTGGCAGTCCTCTACTTAAACAATACACAAGGCAGGTTTTGAGTGAATTGAATATGCCACAACCAGCGGCCTTCCTCATTAACTCTGTCTCCCTGGTTCTAACCTTATCCAGCCCCTGGAGCGTAGAAATGACCAGCTTTACAGACACATTCGGCCCTTTCAAGCTTTATATGTCACACTGAAAGCCGTGGAAAAAGGAAATCTCTGCAACTCTGTTCACTAATATGTGCTTAAAAGCAGAACTGGATCCTTTGAATGACTTCAAAGATGCAGCAATGCAAACATGTTGAGGTTTCATGGTGATCAGGCAGGGGAAAGACTGTAAATGCAGTCAAGTTTTTAGCTTATTATCAAAGACATTGGTAGATTTTCAAATTCCTCTCCTCTAACCTGAGACTTATTACACGGTCCAGATGAACCAGTTATGAGGTCATTATAGTTCTTTGTTCTTGTTTTATCTTGTCTATTCAACCCCCCCCCCCAGATGTCCCCAGGCCCCCTTGACATCTAGTCTGGCTTTATTCTTGTTCCTAAGAAGGTTAGGGGCAAGGATAACTGACCACCTTTGAGCCCTGGTTCAAAATTCCAGAGCCAGTTCACTGAGCCAAAAACTGGACAGATAGTATTTCAAAAGCACCAACTGTGAACTGCACTAGCAGCTGTGATAGGAAGGAATGCACATTTGCCTATCTATGTCCCTTAAAATATCCCCAAAGTAAATGACTATGTGCTCCGTAGTCAGGGAAGCACTTTGGGCTGCCCTCATTGCCTTCTTCTTGTGATTTTCCTTTGGTCCCAGGCTGAGATGGAAAGTTCCTTCTAGGATGGAAGGAATTGGCCTTTGGTTCTCAGACAAGGGAATGAGTTCAAAGAAACAATGCATCACTTAGTCTAATCCTTCTCAGACTGCATTCCCATTCTTTGTTTTAAGGTTTCTAGGTCATTCCATTGTGAAGTCTGCCTATGACACTTCTCTTGTGCTTCCTTGGAATAATTTAGAAATATTAAAATAAAATACCCCGGGGCCATCAATCAAACAACACTATCTGAAAGGAATAGAGGAGCTCAGTTCTGCCTTACCTAATTATAATTTCAATTTTCTAGTATAATTCATGGTTTCCGCCTGGCAGGAGGAGCTCCTGACATGTCACCCTCAGAAGCTGGACGAAGCAAAAAATGTCGTCTCTCTTCAGACACAGCAAAGGCGTGCTCACTGTAGTGTGTAAACATTTTATACTAAGTGAATTTCATTCATATCCATCCTTGTCACAAATGAGAACCAACAAAACACTCAAATACATATTCACAGTGTGCTTCCCAAATGCACTGTAGGAGAAAAAAAAAACAGTTAAAGCACAGGAAACAGATTCATTTCATTTAATTAGAGCTTCAGAGAAGCCCAAAGAAAAAGATCGGTGTCTCCTTAAGTGTTCTATTTCTGCTCGAGTGTATTTGTCCGATATCATCAGGTGGTTTGAAATGAAGTGATGCCAAGGGCAAAGACTAAAACCCACTGATTGGCTACGGTACTGCCACTGCAGACAGAGGAAAACACTGATTGGCTGAGGTACTGCCATCACAGAGAGAGGGAAACGCTGACTGACTGAGGTACTGCCATCACAGACAGAGGAAAACACTGATTGGTTGAGATACTGCCTTCATAGACAGAGGAAAACACTGATTGGATGCATCACTGTCCTCCACAGACAGAGGAAAACACTGATTGGCTGAAGTACTGCCCTCATGGACAGAGGGACAGGAACCGGGTTTTGCTGTTATGAATTTTGGACAGACATGCACATTCCCTTTACTGTATCATAGGGTGAGATTCACTGCCCTGCCTTCATCAGTGCTGGAGCCTGGTTTAGTGGCCTCTAAGGAAGGCCCGATGGCTCTCAGCTCAGGGTGCTCACCTTTTATTTTGATTCTCCTATCTTATTTCAAGCCTTGGCTACCATTTCTTCTCAATCCAACCATCCAACTGCTTACTGGAACTCTTCTGGATATTCTGCCTGTTGCTCATGAGAGTCCTCAAAGCCCCCCATACAATGCCATTCCCTTTGTCAGCTCCTTTCTGCTCCTATGCCCTCTGCACTGCAGTGTACCTCAACTCATAAAAACATAGCTATTTGTATGCATTTCTGCCTCCCACATGCATCTTTTGCTATAGAGATACTACTGACCAAAATAGATGCAGAGCCTCGCCCTAGTGGGGTCAAGGCAGTGGGAAAAAGAAACAAATGATAAGGCTTTGTTTAAAAAATATTCAAGGACCTCCAAGGTAGCAGGCCTGAGCCAGTAACCTCCAAGGAAGGAGGCATGAGGCAGCAACCTTCACAGAAGCAGGTACAAGGGAGCAACAGCTGAGGGAGCAGGCCTGAGCCAGAGACATCTTTGAGACTGGACACAACTCTGAGAGAGCATGTCCAAGGCAGGGACATCTGTGGGAACAGACTTGAGCCAGTGACCTTCAACCAACCTCAACCTGAGCAGGTTCAAGCCAGGGACCTCCACAAGAACAGACTTGGGCCAGTAACCTCTGCCAGAAGAGGCCTGAGGCAATGACCTCCACAGGAGCAGGACTGAGCCAGCTACCTCTACCAGAAGACGCCTGACCCAGTAACTTCCACCAGAGCAGGCCTAAACCAGTGACCTCTGCCAGAGCAGGCCTAAGGCAGCAACCTCAGAAGTAGCAACCCCAAACAAGCAACCTCCATAGAAACAGGCCCCTATGACACCCGGTATTGCAGAGCGACACCAGGGGGTGCTGAACGACCTCCAGGAACACCAGTGAAGTTTGGGGACACTGGTGACCTCCAGGGTTACTAGAACCATGGCCATAACCATACCACGAAGAGCAACGATCTGAGCCTTGGAAGATTGATCACCAGAGACATAGCCCCAACAACACAAATCAGAGGAAAAGATAGGTAGACAAGGTAAGAGCACACTCGACACCACAAAGAGCAAATCGACATCAACAAAAACTAGTGGGCCTACAACAGCAAGACTTGAACCAAATATAGATGAAACAGAAGAAAATGACCTAAAAAATAACTTTACAAGAATGTCTGAGACCCTTAAACAGGAACTGAAAATGATCACTCAAAGAAATGGAGGGAAAAACAAACAAAATTGGAAGAAATCAACTTATCCCTTAAAGAAAACCAAGAAAAAGCAATCAAACAGATGAAATGAAAATCAAAATAGAGACAATAAAGAAAACATAAACTGAGGGAATTATAGAAACAGGAATTATAAGAAATTGATCAGGAACCACATGCTAAGCATAAACATCAGAATACAAGAGATGGAAAAGAGAATCTCAAGCACTGAAGATAAAATAGAGGAAATAGAATTATTTGTCAAAAAACCCATTAAATCTAACAAAAGCTTAACACAAAATATCCAGGAAATATGGAACACCATGAAAAGACCAAACCAAAGAATAATGGGAATAAAAGAAGGAGAAAAAGTTCAACTCAAAAGCTCAGAAAATATATTCAAAATATATATAAAATCATAGAAGACAACTTTTTCAACCTAAAGAAAGATATGCATATAAAGATACAAGAAGCTTACAGAATACCAAACAAACTAGATCAAAAAAGTTCCCTCACCGCATAATAATCAAAACACTAAACATAAAGAATAAAGAAAGAATATTAAGAGCTGCAAACGAAAAAGGCCAAGTAACATATAAAGGCAAACCTATCAGAATTAGACTGAATTCTCAATGGAGACAATGAAAGCCAGAAGGTCCTGATCAAGCATTATACAGACATTAAGAGACCACAGATGCCAGCCCAGACTACTAAACCCAGCAAAACTTTCAATCACAATAGATGGACAAAACAAGATATTCCATGACAGAACTAGATTTAACCAATACCTAGTCCCAAACTGGGCCCTACACAAATTGCTAGAAGGAAAACTCCAACATTTTGTGGCTACATCCACAAAAACACAGATAATAGATGATCTTATAGCAGCAAATCCCAAAGAAGGGGAAAACACATGCAATAACATAACCAACAATGAAAACTAAAAGAACAGGAGGTAGCAATCACTTGTCATTAATATTCCTTAAAGTAAATGGACTCAACTCACCTATAGAAAAATACAGGGTAGCAGATTAGATATAAAACCAGAATTAATTCTTTACAGACCTCGAAAGAACAATACTCAACTTCATATGGAAAAGCAATATAAAAATAAAAACCCAGGATAGCCAAAACAATCATATAGAAAAAAGGAACTTCTGGAAGCATCACAATCCCTCACTTCAAACTCAACTACAGAGCTACAGTACTGAAAACAGCCTGGTATTGGCATAAAAACAGACAGGAAGACCAATGGAACCAAGCTGAAGACCCAGATATCAACTCAAACACATACAAACAGATGATTTTCAACAAAAAGCAAAAAAATATAAAATAGAAAAAGTCTGATAACAAGAACGAGAAGACCCTGGACCTTTTCAAACACTGACGAGAACACAGGAATGAGAAAGACCCTTTAAAGCCCCTACAATGATGAAAATTACTGACAATAGATTTTTATGCAATGCTACTTGCAACAAAATAGCCTGAAAATAGTGTGAGATTAATCAGAATACATTATATACTTCTATTAAATTGTTAAATGACCAAAAGAATCAATAAAAATAGGTAAGGATCCTCTTGTTGTCTTGTTTCTCTACGATTGTGATTTGTAGCCTGAATGTGTAAAAGAAACATAAATTTGTAAGCAATGAAAAGCATCTATCATCCAGCACTTGTACTTTGACACACATACATTGCATACATACATGCATTTACACAATACAGACATGTATAACATACACACACACACATATCTATATACAGTAAAGCTTCTCTTTGCAATGCTTTAAATGGCATTAGAAAGCCTCTAGTTCTCGAAATGGCTTAGAAAGCCATCTATATAGTTCTTAGATCTCACTGTGCACCATTTCAATGGAACCCCAAATTAACCATTAGGGTCATTAATTCTTACTAAAGCAGTAAGACACTTTATAATGTGTCAGCTCTGATCTTCATTTGCAATTCTCCACGTTTCTTTTGTTTAGGACTTCAACTCTATCTTGTTCTTAAGTTCCTGCGAATTGTTATTAGACCTGTGCTTGAACATCTTATTAATTAAATCAGGATTCAATTCAGTTAACTTTAGGTCAATTCAATTCAGATCACCTCAGTTTGGATTACTGCTATTTACCAAAGATTTTGATTCTTAAATTCAACTTTTCCTTCTGAGTTCAATTTCTTCATGCTAAACAGATATCCTTTAGCTATGATTTCAGATAAGGTCTTGATGTAGACAAAACAAGATAGAATTTAGCTGGAAACTCCATTTTTGAGCTCACTTTCATAGTTCCAGAAAACACTATGGTGGCTGTTGGAGGAGTAAAGGCGTCAGTGGTCTTGCCCAGCTGTCAATCCTACAATCTGTCTTTAAGAGGTGGCTAACCTGCCAAGTAAGATGAGCCTACTTGTACCACTACTCTCTGGTTAAATGTGAGATCTATTTCACAAGGGAGAATACATGCCTGCCATAGCAGAGCAGATCACAACCTGAGGAGAAAACCAAATAGCAGTGTTTAGATAAATTTATGTAGCATTGATCTGTCTTCTTAATATGTATATTTCTATCCATAGATAAACACTCCTCTGTCTTTATCAGAGAAGTTTCTTTCCAGTGGTCAGGGGTAAGAAAACACAGTGAGTTTTGACTATACAAGGTGCTGAGACTATGTGATGAATGAGTACTTAGCCCTAAACAACCCATTTATACCATACTTTTCTAAGACTCAGAAAACATAGTGGAAGAAGGAGTGGAAGAATATAAGAGCTAGAAATAAGGAGAAGGGTTGTGAAATAACATCTTCTGGGCAAGACATGGCCACTGCAATCACAAAGTCACACAAGCTTCAGGTGCTTAAAATGAGCCTGAATGAGCCCATAGTGGCAGTCAGACATGGAGGAAGGATTCAGAGGCTGGCTGGACTTCATTGCATAACTATTTGCCATCAGTAGATACAGAAAGACAGGAAAGAACTAAGGGCCTTCAGTTGTGTACCAACTGATGACTCCCATCATGCTCCAATAGATAGTCTTAGTACAATTGTCACAGAAATTGCCCTGATTAAACTAAATGAGTCACAAAACAAAACCTGAAGTCAAGAATTTGGGGAAAAAAACTGGCAGGAATGGTTGTGAGGTGGGAGAGTTGGACATGGATGGGAGGTGGCAGGGATGGTGGTGAGGGAAGAGAGTTGACAGGGATGGGAGGTGACAAAGATGGTGGTGAAGGGGGGAATGGACAGGGATGGGAGGAAGATAAGAGGGAGTAGTGTGAGATTAATCAGAATACATTATATACTTCTATTAAATTGTTAAATGACCAAAAGAATCAATAAAAATAGGTAAGGATCCTCTTGTTGTCTTGGTTCTCTGCGATTGTGATTTGTAGGCTGGCTTTCTTTGCTTTATGTTTAAAAACCACTTATGAGTGACTACATAAGATAATTGTCCTTCTGGGTCTGGGTTACTCACTCAATATGTTTTCTAGCTCCATCCATTTGCCTGCAAATTTCAAGATGCCATTATTGTTTTCTGCTGTGTAGTACTCCATTGTGTAAATGTGCCATATTTTCCCTAAGAGAGACTTACATGGATTTAATCTACATGGGAAGTAGAAAAACTCAAGATCTTCTGAGTAAATTGGGAGCATGGAAACCATGGGAGAGGGTAGAAGGGGAGGGGAGAGGAAGTGAGGGTAACAGAGAAAAATGTGTAGCTCAATAAAATCACAAATTAAAAAAACAAAAAATGGGTAAGGATAAGCACTTTTCAGTCTTCATGTGTCTGATAATGTCATCTTTGCCCGTGCCAATATAGTAATAATATACTAGGTAAGCTGTAAATATTATTTGACCATAATTTCCATTCAGCAAATAGAACTATTGTTTTTTTGGTATTTATTTCTACTTGTCTAAATTATTCAGCAGAAATCTAATGTTTGGCCCTCTATTCTTCCTATATGATAGGTTTTTTTATTGTTTTTCTTGTCTTTGAGAATGGTTTTGTTTTTTAATTTTCATTCTTGTGGTTTAGTGGCTTCCTTATACACAAACAGATTTTTCTTGATTATGAAAGGGATTTTTGTTGCTGCTGCTGCTGTCGTTTTTATATATACTCAATTCATTATTCTTGTCTGTCCTCCTGGATCTCCTATTGAGCCTTTACTAGAATTTCCTATAATAATCTCTGTCTTTCAGTTCTAATCACTGTGACAGAAACTACTTGAGAGACAAAGGATTTAGATTGGTTCACACTCTGGGGCTGTGACAGGAAGGCATGGTGACAGACTTGGTTCCCAGGAACCTGGAGGCAGGAGCTGGTGCCTAAATCTAACCATGCATTTTTAAATGTGTTCTAAATATCTGACATGTTTTACCATTGATCCATGCCTAGAGAGGTAGACAAGCCCTCATCTAAGACTTCAGCATCACTATGACATCCCAGCAATGCTGTTTCATTCTTTGGGATGCTACACCATCCTGTTCTGCTTCTCCTATGAAGGCAGAAAGTTTCGCAAAGGACCTGTGATTTAGACTACTTTCTGTGTTGCAGCTTGGCTTGCCTAATGGAACTAAGCATCTAGACAATCGGGGAACAATGGAAGTTGGAGTAAGCTGTGGAAAGAAGATGCTTAGGACACTAGAGCCAAATTTCCAAATAAAAAACATAAAGAAACATGTATAATATACAGATACAACATATCTAGACAAAACATAGATGTTGATGTTATATAAAATATGTGAATTGAAAGCTTCTAGATAAGCAATATCTACATATAAAGTAGTAGCCAACAACCAAAACTAAAGCTAAATTTGGTCATCTGTCTGACTATAGTGTAGAATATCTTTAAGTTATAGAATGAAAGGGAGCTGTAGAAAACCAATGTCTTTAAGAACAAGAACTGAGTGAGTCTGACAAGACAATTCCTACCACCACATCAACTCCACAACCTGGTAATGCATTATAGCCCAATTATTCACACATAGATTATCACCTAGATTCACACACATTACCTATGTAAGATGTGTAGCTACCTTTTCAAAGCTTTCTTCCACCTTCTCTTCACTCATCTTCCTGGCTCATGTTGCTAAGTTGGCTTTCTCATTATCCTAGAGAGGTAATGAAATAGGTATTATCTTCATATGAACCAAGAGCCGCTTATAATCCATCTAATTCGGTATCCCATGAGCCAAAATCTAGTGTATGGGAAAGACAGGGCTAAAAATGCCATATCCTGGCTGCATCTGTATAGAGTCTCCTATTCCGCTACCTTCACCAGTTTACACATCAGCAGCACTCAAGTAAAGTTGATTTAGACATTGGGCAGCGGAGTTTCTGGTCCCTATTCTTCTAAACTTGATCTTTAGGCCAGTGTTCTCAGAATCAAGCTCGTTCTAGTGCTCCCCTCCCATGAGCACCTGATTTGTGTGTGTACGAGGACTTTTTATTTGAAGAAGTTCAGAATCAGGATTCAGTATGCAGCTCATTACCCCATCATTTTCTAATAAGATGAAGTTTCAAAACAAGACCACTCTGAATTGATGGCCATCTAAAAGAACCCTGAGTAAGAAACATACTTTATCCAATATGAGGAAAGTGTGGGGATGGTCAAGGCTAGGATTATGATGTTAAGTACAAAGTTGACTGTAAACAAACAAAAACTAAACACAAAGGATAGCTGGAGATGATGACAAAGAGTTTAATCCTTTCTTGACAACGGAAAAAAGGAGGAAACTGATTTCCTTGACTAAAGTGGTGTCAGCCACTGTTTCTTCCATCAAAATGTTTAACATGGCTCCCATGGGAAATAAGGAAATGCTTGAATGTCAAGTAGTATAAATAACTGTGGTGAAAGGTGTTGGTTACATGTTCATAGCAAATAATCCAAATACACATACATAAATATATAGATAGGTACAGATACAGATATAGATATGTGTGTGCCCAGGATAGATATCTATCTTTTTCTTAGTTAGAATCTATCATATGCAGTATCTATATTTCCTTATCCATGTTATGGTCAGAGACATGCAGAGAGAAAGAGAGGGAGGGTAAGACAAGTTCCCTTTCTAAATAACATCTATATGATGGGACTTGCAAGTGATATAAAATACTGGAAATGGGTTAATAATAGATGTAAGAACTAGCTAGCAATACACTAAGTAATTGGAAAAGCAGTTATTTAAATAATATAGTTTCTGTGTGATTATTTCAGGAGTCTGGGTGGCTGGGAAAACAAGCAAGTGGCTCCTTACAACACATAACATGTCAAGAAATAACAATATCCTCAAGGAAAAATAATGATATAGCTGCACCTACCGTGTGCAGCTCTACTTTCTCTTGTTCCAGGTACCCATAGTCAAAGCAGCTTGAAATTATAAGCTGGAAAATACAGACATAAATGGTTAATAAATTTTAAATTTTACATTACTCAAATAATGTGATTGAATCTCATGCCTTCCCATTAAGTCTTTTCCAGGATCTGAATCCCCCTGTCCAGTGTTTCTATGCTACATATATTGCCCACCCATTAGTCACTAGTAGACTCTTGCTAGAACAGCAACTGCTATGGTTTTGTGCGTGCGTGCGTGTGTGTGTGTGTGTGTGTGTGTGTGTGTGTGTGTGTGTGTGTATGCATGAGTAAGGGACAGAAAGAGACAGATAGATGAACGTCATACAACTTTTTTGATTAACTCATGAGTTATACTTCATCATAAATTGTAGACAGAGGCTACTTGTTCATTTCCGGCCACTCAGACCTGAATAATCACACAAAACTATATTAATTATAACACTGTTTAGCCAATAACTTAGGCATATTCTGAACTGGCCTTTACATCTTGATTTCACCCATTTCTATTATTCAGTATATCAACACAAGGCTGCGGCTTACCAGGTAAAGTTCTGGTGTCTGTCTCCTTCCTCAGCTACATGGCAGCTCTTTGACTCTGCCTAATCTCGGTCTATATCTCTTACACCCTTACTATATTCTTCCCTCCTATAAACCAAAGCATATTCTTCATTAACCAATGGCAATAAAACATATTTATAACATACAGAAGGGAATCCCACATCAATAAATATGTGTAGAAAATTAAAGTATATATAGGATCAGTACTATCTACAGCTCCAGACATCCTTTTAAGAGTCTAGAGGCATACACATCACTGATAAGGGGAGGACATTGTAGTAACAGGACTCTTATAATAATCATTTTAGCCACTCTAAATTGTATGTTCAATGCTTTGGAGCTCACTGGATGCTTTCATAGATGTCATTTTTACCATGAGGACATAAGTGAGATTTTTTTAAAATTTGTATTGCACATGACATTTGTAAATGTCTACAAGATGTAAAAAAAAGTATAAAACTAGATGTCAGCTCTTGACTGCCTCATACCTTGCTTTGATTGTGATTATGTGGCATGTACTGCATACAAAGCTTCCTGGATAGGTACAGACACTATGTAATAGGGGAAAGAGATTTGGGAAATTCAGCCACAGGCTTCACATGCCAAACTTTGTTTAAGGATTTTGTTGGGGTGAGGCAGAGAATGCTCTGATATTCCAAGGCCTTCCTCATATGGTGCCCACTGACATATGATGCACCAGATGAAGTGATCACTTATATTGTTCTGTTATTAAATAAAACTCAGAAGTCAGATAGTGAGGTAAAATCCTGGTAGATCCATGAGTGAGAGTGGAACAATCAGCTTACCCTGACTCTTGACATTTTCAGATCAATAGGGGTCATGAATATTTCTGTAACCTCTCTATTCCTTCCTGTGTCTCTCTCTATCCTAACACGGGTACCCCCAAAACTCCACGGCTAATTATAACCAGCTGAATGCTAACTCCACCCTCTGATTCAAGGTTTAATTCTATTCACAGTCTCGGGAGTGTCAAAGTATGATCAAAATATCATACAACCTTTCTCCCTTGTTCTCTAAATAAAAAGGGAATGTTTTAACACTAACACAAAGAATTATATACAATAATGACAATTATCAGCTATTGTCTAAATAGAAAGGGAAGGTTTTAAAATTTAAAAAGTAAAACATGTACAATATGAATAATTATCATGTAAGAATTACATTCACAGTATCCAGTCTATTTTCATTTGCCAAATTCAGAGAACTTGCTGTATTATTTATCCTACCTTGGTGAGTCCAAAGATTTGTAACTAATTCACTTTCTTAACTTGAATTACCAACCAAAAACTATCCAAAACATTTTCTTAGATAAATAACTTAAGCTTTTATGATTCTCAACATTATATATTTTATATCTTTTTTATGAGATTTTTTTCTGAATTTGGTAACAAGAAAAGTTGTAGCTATAACTATTTAGAAGACCTGATAAGGATGTAATATTACCTGAGTAGACAGAAAGTGCCCAGCAAACAACTTCCAAAACATTGAAACAACAGAACATCTGGCTGCCTGGATAGTCACCCAAGGTTCTTCTGCAATGCTGGGGAAGCCAGATTTGGCTTAAAGGCCTAGAATATCTGAAAGACATTTTGGGAAGCAGGAATTTTGAAGGACTCTTCTACCTTGCATTAGCAAAGTTCAGCATCTGCCTTCTTTTGTAGCCTGCTTGCCCAATTTGGACTCCATACTGTCAGGAGTCAAAGCAAGAGCAGTTTCTTTCCCAGTGGCTAACTTTGCCACAGTAAAAGTAAACTCCCAGTGGAGCTTCTTTGATGCCCCTCATCCTTTTTTGAAGTAATTTGGTGCTGCCAGGAACAGATGTGTCTCACTGTCATGAAAAGCCTAATGTTATTACAACATCTTAATGCCATATTCTGTAGATCTCTGAAGTGTTTGGAGACCATCTGTCTATCTAAAATGTATCTCTATTTGACTTTGTAAGCATCCCTAACATGGTTACAAATATGATTGTTGTGTGACTGACTACTAACCTATATTTCTTAATTATCATAAATAGTGTATAATAATAACTTACAAGGACTAGAAATTTACATTACATTGTTGAATGAGCTGCAGAGATACAATTTCTTAAACAAGAGTAGAAACATATATGCAGTATAACAAAAACATTACATTTTTATAGATGTACAAAAATCCATATCAATTTAAAATAATAATAATTAAATGGCGGTTGGTTTTTTTTTTTTTTTGTAGTTTCTTCAATCTTCTCTTTTTTTCTCTTATTCTTCTTTTTTCCTCTTTTTTTTTTTTCAGAAAACGCTGCCTGTATCTTTTTTTTGCTAAGTTTTTCCCCTGCCCATGACAGTAACAATTTGAAATCCTCCCTCCCTAAACAATTACAAACATCCATAATCCACCAAACAAACCAAAAAGCGCCCACTCCACCTCTTGGAAATATGGGCATCGTGTTATTAAAATTACTTCTTGTTGTCTGGGAGTGATGGTAGTTTCTGGGGACCCTGAGAAAACTGAGATAATTATAAAGTCCTGGGAGAGCTAACTGTGATGGGAAAGTCCAGAGCTTATCTGAAGTCTTAACTGGAGTAGTCATAATGTTGGATCATCTTAACTAACTGCCTTGAAGCTGTCCTGAGTAGTTTGTAGACCAAAGCTCTTATTTGGGTGCTGTTTATCAGCTTAGTGACATTGCCACAGTCCAGATTGATTTGTCATTGTGGGTCCCCATCATCTTCTTAGAGACCTCAAAGATCACTGTCTCAAATGATCATAGATCACTGCCAAAAATTTAAACACTTTAAATCTCATATGCAGCAGATCTCCAAGAGGTTAAAGGACAACAATCTATTAAATACATCTGGTGTACACAGACTTAATTCCTAGTTGCCTACTTCAAACTCAAGCCTGAAATCAAATAAGGAAGCTAGATGAAATATATTTGTAGAATTAGTCTTCTCTATGACCATTAGTATCATTACAGAATATATATTATAAATTTTGAGATAACATTTATACCTTAAGAAAAGTTTTAAAGATCAAGATAAAACCAAAGGATTATAAAATTGATGAGAATATAATCATCCATTAATTGTGAATTTCTTCTGTCTCATTCCAGGTGGCTCTTCTGACATGAATACAGAGATTTTTAATTTTGTTTTAACAAGCATGCTCGGTTTTAGAGGAGAGAGCTATGCTCCAACTCTAAAGCCAGTTTTAATTTTTAATTTAATTGGGACTACAAAAGATCATTTGTCTTAAATTTCTGTAGAGAACAGTAGAAACAAATGTTTGGGAAGGTTTATTAAATGTTTTTCTGTTGGAAATTTGCTATACCATTAAGTCAGTTTACTCTTTTCTTGTGACTTTTTTTCTAGATGATTTGTCCTTCCTTTTTAGATATTTCATTTGTCCAGTGGTCTTCAGGTTTCTTACTTGAGTGCTTTTATTCTCCTGGAAAAACAAAAACAATACCCTGCCCCAATCCTAACTTAGAGGAGTTTCCCTTTTCGGCAGGTTACATCTGATCAAATGAAAGGCATTTAATAGTCTTAGTTAGTTTAGATCGAATGACCACACTGTTTGAACTATTGCTTCCCCTACTCAGGAGGCCTCTCTTGTTCTTAAAAAAATCCTTACCAATCTTGTTGGTATCCATAGCTTTTCTTCTCCTGTGAAGACAAAAGCAAAACCTCTTTCTGAATGTAACACATACCTTGGCTTCTATTCTGTGGTCAACGCATCCTTAAACTATACAGGCTGATTTAATCCAACGGTTATTTTTCTGTTATCCAATGTCTCTCGACAGCTGTCGTTCCTTTCTCATTGGCATTTAAAAATTTAAAGTTATTAAAGCATTGTGTAATCTGTCACTAAGGGGTCTTTATTTCCTCTCTATGTTTATTTTAAAATTGCTCCTTTAAACAGCAATTAGATCTTTCTATAACTGCTTGTCCTGTAGGATTGTGTTGGTATACCTATAAAATGCTTTATATTTTAATATTCAAAAACTGTTTCATTTTACTAAAGACATATGCTGGAACACTGTCAGTCTTAATTTGTATAGTTGTTCCCACAATGGTTATAACTTCTAATAAATGTATAAATTTATTAGAAATGTATAAATTACAAAATCAACCTTTTCATAACTCAAAGCAGTTGCCAATTGAAATCCCAAATATGTAACTATGGTATGGTATACATTCTTCAATTTTCCAAACTCTGTAAAATGATATATCCATTTGCCAAATTTCATTTCTTTCAGTATCCTTGGGGTTACTTTTAGAAGGTAGTATAGTTTGATTATACTATATCAAGTAAGAAATTTCCTTATAATTTCATTGACTTGTTGCCAAGTGATAGAAAAAAATCTTTCTTCAACCCCTTGCTATTAATATGGTGTTTCTTATGAAGGCTTTGAACACATTTCCTACCAATAGCTGATCAATTCCATCATTACCTTGTGGTGGGGACCTGGTAAACCACATGGGAACTGATATGTGTTAGATACAAGGGATGATTTCTATTTATGATTTTATTTCTCATAATTAAATAAATAACAAAGTTAATTCTGGATCATCATAAATAAGTTCAGGGGTTTCAATATGTAAAACAACTTTTTCTGTATATTGAAAGTCAGTAACTATATTAAGAGGTTCTGAAAAATCTAATACCATGAGACTAGCATATAATTTTGACTTCTGAAGGGAATCATCTATGCCTGTGTCTAGTAGACTTTTAATTACAATGCCATTTATTTATATTTTTAGCTATGATCTTTGATCATTTATAGAAGTTTGACAAAATATTTGCTCTATGGTCTCTCCTGACAATTTTGTTTTATCTACGAAGGTGTTCTGTTATCCAGAACAATGTGTTTTTTAACAATGGGCATTAAGTCTTTTAATTGCTCTGTGGAGGAACTTCCCCAGTGCTGACAGAAAATGATCAAACCAAATTTGACATTGGGGCCTGTGAGAGGCCTTCTAAGGCATTTCCTGATGCAAAGTGTTACCTTGCCTGTCCATGTTGATCTGCAATTATTAGTCCAATATTGGCCTTTGCTAAACCATGTTCATATTCCCAAAGGCTGAGCCTTCTGTTTGGATTATGTCTAGAAAAAACATTGCTTCTAGGAATGCCTCATCTACAATCCCTTTTTAGATGACCATGTTTACCACAATTAAAGCACCTGACCTTTTGATTTTTGATAAAATTTTAGAAATCATTTCTTCTATCCAAGTATCTTCATGAATGTGAGATTCGATATCAATTGTATTTTGGATCCGTTCATCTATGGATGCTAATCCTACTTTTAAAATTCTGATCACGCTTTTGCATTCTGAATTAGTATTTTAAAACCCAAATATTTGATTAATACTTGTCTAACTTCTGGATCTGATATCATTCTATTTTCAACCAAAGTAAATCTTTCTAAAAAAAAAATCAGTGAAGTCTTCTTTTGGGCCATGTATAATTTTAGTAAATGACTCAGTCCTTTTTTCTGATTCTTCAACCTTGTTCCAAGCATTCAGAGCTGCTATATGGCATAGAGCTAAGGTGTGATCTTCAAATGTAATCTGTCTTTGCAAATCAACATACTGCCCTTCACCAAGGAGCTGATCTTGGGAAATTTACTACCTCTAGTCCTACTTAATTGTTCTCTCTCCACATTTTCCATTGTAACTGAGGATCATCTTTCAATGCTGTTGTAGTTAAATCTTTCCAGTCTTGTGGAATAATTCTGTTATGAATTGCCCATGAATTTAACACTTCTTCACACAAAGGGTGAATGCATACCATGTGAAATAATTGCTTCCTTAATCTCTTCAAATCTCACATTTATACAGGATCTCAGTTAACTTCTGTATAACCTGGAGGCTGCCTATCATCTGGTGGTCAATCCTTTATGGTAACTGGATAAATTAAGGTTGTTTTTCTAATACAGAGGAGTGGTTGGGTCACTCCTCTTCAGGTTTATATTGCAGTGATGTGGTAGGTTTTGCTCTAAATTTTTCTGTCTGTGTGAATATTTTTCTTAATTTCATTAGTAGGTCTTTCTAAGGATTGTATCTTATCAACCATTTTTTAATATTTGGCATCAATATCAAATCACTTTTAAAGGATAAAATATGAATTACCAAACTTATAATAATTATAATTGGCATTATGTCAAGCCCAACTAAACTGATTACCCCTTCATTTAATTTTTCCATTTTCAAGCCATCCATTGTGGAACCATACAGACTCCTATCTCTTTGCATCATAATTATTAATGTGTGGAAGACATTTTTGTTTTTTTCTAAAACCTAATTGTACCCATTAAGAATCACCAGATCTGCTAACTTTCCACTTTTCTCACAACTTTCCACTTTTCTCAGCAACAGCAGAGCTTTTGGGACAGTTGGGGGAGTAGCCTGCCAGCTGCAACAACAGTGCGCTATTCTTCAGGCAGGGAGGGCAGGCATGGCACGATGCCCAGAGCTGTACTAGCACAGTGCAGCTTCTGTGCTGCACACCTGGGCTAAGGTTAACCACAGCTGTTCATGTACTGCGTGTGGAGGGAGAGTGAGCTACCTGAAAAGCAGACATACGGAGACAGCTAGGACTTAGCCTGGAATGGCAGAAGGCCACCAAAATGACAGAGTTGTGATGAGTGGCTGACTCAGGCAGGTGCAGAACAGGCAAGAGGCTGCAGCTGCAGCATTTGGGGCCCATGTACAGAACCCAGAATGCGCAGCCCAGGGTACAACTATTGCAGGAAGACAGCAACGGGAAAAGGCCCTGGTGGAAAAGCCAGTGGCCTCTTACAGCACAGAGAAATGGCAGCTTTAAAGACCTTCTTGTGATCTCACACTGCATTGGACACCAGATGATGTGCCAGATGAAATGATATTGTTCTATTATATAAAATTCAGGAGACGGATATTGGGGTAAAACCCTGATAGATGCAAAGAGCAACAAAAAAAAATGATCAGCGGACCCTGCCTCTCCACACTTCCAGATTGACAAGCCCATGAATCTTTCTAAGCCCCTCCATATTCTTTACTGTGCCTTTCTAGCCTAATATGGGTCCCCAAAAAACTCAATAGTTAATTCTGACCAACTGAATGTTGACTCTACTCTCTGATTCAAGGTTTAATTTTATTGTTAAGTCTCAGGAGAGTCAAAGTGTGAACAAGATATCCCACAACAGACAAACTCTCTCTAGTGAGAACTGCTTCTTCCACTCATTCTTGAAGTTGAGAAAAGCCAGGAAAGAAGAGAGGAGAAAGAAAGAGAAGGGGGTGTTCATAAGAAAATCTGTCACTCTACATTCCCTACTGGATAAAAATAAACACTTCAGTGCTCCAAACTATGGCGTTTTGTTCTCAACATTAGTGTTCCCATACAATATGCTTTCTGCCTGCCTCCCTCAGGTTTGCACCATGACCAAGACCCTTTGATTCCTAGGACAATGACCTCAATTTCTCTTTTTCTACAATGGTAAGGAGCTGAAGCTCATTTACATCTAACTGACTACGACATCACAGCAGACCAAAGATGTGACTTAGGGTGTTGTAGAAAACGTTCAAAAGTTCCCAGAACACGTCTACTACCTGCTCCTTTGTGTCTCGTTTTCTCAGACTCTTTTATTAAGGTTCTTCTCCCTATGAAAAGACACACTTCCCCCAGTGAGCTCAAACTTCCTTTGGTTTTCAGACACTACCTGTAGTTGGCTGAATGTGAATGAGTCTCTCTTCTTCGGAACAGAGAGCTGTAGAGGGAAAGAAAACAAAGGAAGGCACTGAGCAGGTCCAGAGCAGGCTGCAAAGTCAACTAAGATTCCCATGATGCTTAGAGCCCAGCTGAAGCTTGCAGCCCCAGCCAGGGAAAGATGAGCACAGACCACTCCTTTCCCCACAGGGCTTTCTCCCTATTTTAGCTGCAAACAGTTCCCTGCATCCGCCTCTTTATTAACCTCCCTTCTGCTGTCATTTATCTTCCCTTTCAAATCGGTGATTTTCCATCTTTAGTTTATGAAGTGTTTGAGGACCAGCCTCCTGCTGGCAGATTATAAACTATTGCACCTGTAAGAGGTATCCTTAGGTTCACAGACAAACAGCAGCAAAGGAATCTCATGAAACTCTGGGTGAAATTTCCGATAGATTTTCACTCTCACTGTACATCGGGAGTGCTCTTTAAATACTGTGGGACTTACCCCGTTGCCGACCTTGTCTAAGCATATTGATTGTCAGCAATTGCAGTCTACTTGGAAAGTAAGTTGCTATGGTAATCCCTTCGTCTTATGTCTTACATTTAAAGACACAATGATCCTAAAGTGTGGGGGTAGGGAACTACTTGTAGTTGGTGACAGAGAAAAATATAATTATATATGCAAATTATAAAACTAATGTATTTAAATGAATTCTGAAAGAAAAATCAGGATTTGATATAAAAATTTAGCCCCACAATTTCTACCAAAAGTACATTTATTCTGAATATATTTATTCCCCTCCCCCAAGCATCCATTTTTTAGGAAAAGAAAATGGAGTACGAATGACGGGCCAATCATCTCAGTTGCTTAGAGCAAGGTGCTAATGTCATGGGTTGGTCCTGTAGGGGTTCCTTGTTGTATAGGTCAGCTGATCTTAGAATGGGGATGCAGCTCAGTTAGTAGAGTGTTTATGTAGCATGTTCAAAGTACCGGGTTCAATTTATAGCGCTGTATAAGTCAGGCATATGATATGTATTTGCAATCTTAGCACTCAGGGGGTAGAGGCAGGAGAAAAGGAAGTAAAGACCATTTACACAGCAAGTGGAAGACAGTCAACCTTGTCTAGACAAAAAACAGAGTGGGCTGCAGAGACTGTTCAACTCCAAAGAGTACTTGTTGCTCTTGCAGAGGACCAGAGTTCAGGTCCCAACACCATGTTGGAGGGCTTACAGCTAACACCCATTTTGGGGAGCTTACAGTTACATGTAATTCCAGCTTCAGAGGGCCTAATACCCTTTTCTGGCTTTGTGGGCGTGCACTGCACATACACATAAACTCAGATAAACATACACATAAAATAAGCAGAAGGAAGAAGACAAAATATCCCATGAATAAGTAGAATGAGCAAAACTGAAAGGCAGGCACACAGGGAGCCAGTAACAATGGGACACAGAACCGTGGCTGAAAGAAAACCAGCATGGAGTTAGTTATCTAATTGTTCCTCCTTTCTGTTTCAATTTTCTGGGGAAATGAGCTGGTCTTCATGTTTTCTGCCAGTTCTTGGGTAAACTTAATTCTGGGTGACTAGAGAAATTTGTCCTGGAAGTTATTTGAAGAGATGCCTCAGAATGAGCCCAATTTCCCTTTGCTCCCCTGCTGGGGGGGGGGGGAGTCTAGTCTTACTCCACATAATTCCAGGCCGAAGGGCTTCAAGCCCTGCAGATGCCAAACACCCACTCAACACACATATTCACTGAATGCCTGGGGACTGACTGTATAGGTCCACCCTATGAATACAACAAAGACACGTTGGCAATTGGCTCTAGATTAGACTCCAAAAATTATGACAATAAATATCAGGGCTGGGACTGGAGAGATGACTCAGTGTTTAACAGAGACTGCTTGTTGCTCTTGCAGAGGACCTGAGGTTTGTTCCCAGCACCCACATCAAGCAGCTCACAACTGTCCATAACTCCTGCTTCAAGGGGATCTGACATTTCTGGGCTCTGCAGGCTTCTACATGCACATGCACACACCTTCCCTCACCTGACACACCACACACACACACACACGTGCACACACGCATGCCTACATGGGCATCAAGCTGACCTCTGTGTTTCTGAAGGGTCACAAAGGACAGCTTGAACAACAGTTGCTTTACATGAGCATTCCAGAGAGGAAAATAAGTTGAGTGATGTGACTCAAATTCAGAAGTATCCAGGTACAGCTCCTTTTCTGTGACTCATAGAGGAAGCACTTTCATGCCAAGTGTAAGAGTTAATATGGTAGAAAATGGAAGGGCATAAAATATGGAGGAATTATGAATTACAGAGTAAAAGCAGAGGATCAAAGAGGAAGAAAGTCAGCTGGTGAAGGGGGTGGTGTTTTAGATGTGGCATAGAAGGCAAAAAGACACCATAAATGTGAAATTATTAAGTAATTTTTTGGGGTGCAGTGAGGTGAGAGTGGTGATCAGGATGGCCTTTAGTAATTATCACATGCACACACCTACAGGCACTTAAATCTGCACACGTGTTCTTCTGGTAAAAAGGCTCAGGATCTGTGTTATCCCCTTATAGTGGCTTACTAGAGGTACCGATGGAAAACCCGCTACGCTGACAATAAAATAGTCTTCCAGAGAATGATGGTTCATGCTGTTGGTTCTCACCTAGCCCAGGGCTTTGCAAGAATGGCTGCTGCTGAGACCTGGTGCTGTTCTTTCACGGGTCTGCCCCAGGAGAGCTCTCAAGAGAACAGCTGCAGGCTCTTGAGAAAGGCTGCTTCCTGGAGGCCTTCCTCGCTCTAGCCCATTAGAAATGGAAGCTGGCTGTCATGGAGAACTGCCCGCGATGTGGTTGACTGCCTTTTAATAACAGAAATAATTAAAATCACAAAATTCTGGGGCTAGAAGAGACCCTGGAGATTAGTTGAATCAACAGTGTTGTTTTATAAATGAGGAGCAGAGGCTCAGAGAAGATAACTGATCTGGTTCCAGGAAGGGGGATAATTAGTGGCAAAGTCAGGAGTGGAGCCTAGGTCTCCTGACTCTGTGAAGTCATGAAAATGACAGTAAGCACTGTGACCTCTGCATACTGCCGTGTGTCTTGTTCTAGTGCTGGCTATGCATGATTCATGTAATCTTCAATAGCCCGGCCCTGCCAATAAAAAGGATTAAAGACACATGCATTAAAGGATAGAGGACCTTTGCAACATTTTACAGATGAAAATGGACCTTCAACAGCTCCAGTGATTTGCCAAAGTGATGAAGAGCTTCCTTTCACCTGTCTGTTCAAGAGACTTTGCCTTGTGCAGACCTGCATCTTCAGATTTTAGACAGCTGGAGACTCAGGTCTCTTTAACCTAACACCCAACTCCTTCCTCAAGGCATTCAGTAATGAATTTAGTAGCCCTTGTTCTTGAAAGGTTGTTTTATTAGCAGATAGTTTTGTTGTTGTTGTTCTGCTTTGCTTTACTTTTTCATAAAATAATTGAAATTGGAAGAAAAGACGCCAAAATCCTCTATATAATTCAGTGAGCGGCAACCACTTCCTGTGTTCACCGTAAGTGGCCAGGCAACTCAATCATGAGTAGTAAATACTGTCACTAAGGGAGAGTGGCTTCTGCCCAAATGAGGCCAGACACAAATTTAGTCAAGAGAATTTGCCCTTGCTTGTTTTCTTCTAATTGGCCAGACAGTTCTCCTGTCTGATTTCTAATTAACCAACAAATAAGAAGCTATTTCACTCCACTGGCTGCGCTGTTTTTCTTTTTATTAGGGGTAGATGCGAAACTCTTCCCCAGCCCTCACAGGAGGAGCACTGGTCAATTACACACAAGGCTTCAGCCTGCATGCTAGCCTCTTACCTTAGGTACGGTGCCTGACCACAGCAAGCATCAGAGTGTCTGACAACGTCTTTCCTACCAAGTGTCCCAAGGTGGTTCCTTTGCATTCTATTTAGAATCCCAGGGCAACAGCAACTTCAGTTCTGGGTCCTGGCTCCTCCAGGCATCCAGGGGAAGGAGGCAGAGTATGAAGATGTAATCTCTTGTGTTCATATCACTAGGGAGGGGGAGGGGCTTTCTTCTCTCAACGCAACAATCTGACTGCAAGATTGGCTAAGAAATAGAGTCTAGGACTTAGCATGGAGACACATTCCTGCAATCTGAGCTAGTCGGAAAGCTGAAACTGTGGGTATACTAATAAGACCTTGAGTCAAATATATACATTGTTTAAGAAGCTAGGAATACAACTTAGTGCTACAGTCTTCAATTTCCAGTACTACTGGGAGGCGGGAAAGCAGGGAGGGAGGGAAGAGAGGGCAGAAGGCAAAGGAGAGTATGTTATGTAGCTGGGCATTAATAGGCAAGAAGGAGTGGATAGATTTTTAGATGACAGCTGGAAATAGATTCCACACCATATATTATCTCCATAATTCTCACAAAATCTCTAAATGGCTGTATATCTGTCACTCTTGAAATAAACAAGTGTCATGAGTGTTGGCTGACTTTTCCCTGGTCGCATGCACACTAAGCCATGATAGGAGAGCAAGCCTCTGGCCAGACCCATCTCTGGCCTCCCATGCATATTGTCATTCATCTATGACTACGACCTCGACAAGTACAAGCCAGCAGAGCCATTTAGTGAGATTCCCTCTGCTGAACATTTAGTGCTATGTTTACTACGCAGCAAATGTCCAATAAAGGTTAATTATTATTAGCAGCACTATTGCTCCTGAAGCCTGGGATACACAGCTCAAGTTTACAAGTGTGGAACCTGACTACTACTTTTTGTGACCCAACGTGTGTCTGGCTGCTCCAATCTCCAATTCCCATGCCCAGTGTTGGCCTCTGATGGAGCCGAGAAGCCATGTGAGCAACAAGTGATCGAATGAATGTCTCTTTCCTTTTGGTTCTGCACAGCTGTCTCCTTTACTACCCTCATTTTTCATTGCTAAGAACACAATAGATTCCTGTTTAAACCATTTCTGACAGGCACATACAGTAATAAAATAATTGTCACCCTTGCTAGCTTCCTGATCTAATCTGGTCCTACCTGCAGAAAGTATAGCTCCTATCTTAAACTCTTATGTTCTCCCCAGACAACTCCACATACGGCTTCCAAAAACAGGCACCATCCATACTCCTGTTTGCAGATGAACACCAACACAGGGCACCAGCTTCCGCTCTACCCTTTTCTCCACTCAATACTCTGGTGTTACTATTGCGGGAGCTAATTCAGCCCAAAGATGCACAAAACCCTTCTAAAGCCAAATAGCAAGTCTGGATTGTCAACCAGTGGCCTCATGGAAACTTACCCAAAGCATGCTGCCCAAGCCACACTATTCTTTTTCTTTTAGGCACAAAAAGCACATCCTTCTTGACTCACTTCAGTTAGCAAGAATAAAAACTATAGAAGTCATAAAGAAAGGTTAGCAAATTTAGGGACATTCCTGGATTCTGACAGTATGGACCGGGCTTTTGATATAGTAAGTCTTTGTTCCTGCTTTGGCTGGTGTTGGGGCCTACGTATTGAGTTCTAGGGTCAAAATGTCGCCTCCAACATGGTGTCAGTTATGCTAAGGTCCAGGGACCTGTTATAGTGTCATATTTATCACATACCTAACCCTGAGCCTACTCCAACTTCTTAAGTCAATCAAATAGGCACACTCGATTTGCTTTAAAAAAAAAAAAAGTTACCAGTGACTCCTATCAAATCACAACTGAGTTAACACAGACTTTTATAGACAACTGAATGAAAGAAACAGAGAAGAACCATAAAGAGGATAATGGTGACAGGAAATGGGGGACATTTATAAGAAATAGTGAAAAAAGGCAATGAAAAAGACTCAATATCTGATTGAGTATTAAATGACAAAGAGGTCATAAGGAAGCCTAGGATTAAAGGGTTGACTTGATCCAGTGGACCAGTAGTGATATAAGATTGGGCTGTTATCTCTGTGTTGGGATTGAGGAGAAAGGTCATGGATGAGGGAATCATCCTAAACTCACTAGACTAGTCAAGACAAACGGTTAGCAGGAGAGGCAGCAAGCATGCCCTGGGTAGCATCAGGAGTGGGGCCAAAGTGGTCCAAGATGGAAGAGTATCCCAATATGTGATTCATCAGCAAAGACATTGTGCCTAAAGGAGTGTGAGAACGAATCAGGCCAAGAGGACTTTAATAGGAAAAGATTGAAAGAGTGGGGCAGAGAATTAATAACACAGGAGAATACACCTCCAAACTCTGTGCGGGGCCTTGGCACCCTTTCTTCTCTTCCCCCACTTCTGTACTACTGACTTTGCATTCTCTGTTTTTTATACATATGACTTTTATCCAATTAAACTGCAGATTCTTAGAAGACTCTAAAAGGGTGCATCTTTTTACTATCTTATTTGCTTTATACTTGCATAAAATGTGCTACAAAAGCACTTTTATGGGTTGCTGCTTTAATTTATGTGTAGAGGGAAAATTTGCATGGGAACTTGTATATCGACTTGTCAGAACTCAAGTGCCCTTCATCATAGAGAAAGGGAGAGAGTAAGGGAAAGAAGGAGGGAGGGAGGG
>NC_022018.1:12179165-12188659 GCF_000317375.1 Microtus ochrogaster | reverse complement strand
TGATGTGTTACTATTTTATAGGCCTGTGGTTCCCCCAAAAAAGTATCTACTCTTAGAGATTAAAATGGCAATAATGGGATTTCCTGAAGTGGAAAGGTTTTAGGCACTGGCAATGTGATCCCCTATTCTGCTACCCTCTGAGGCTTCATAGAGGAGGGATCAGGGTAACCTCCCTGTGCCTCTTTTCTCTTCTGTAAGATGGCACTTACTTTTGGGAGCTGCTGTGAGCTTCAAACACAGTGGGCAGGGAGACTGGTACATAATGAATACTTATTAGATATTAACTGCTATTATTATGATTTTCCTATCCCTTTCTTTCTCTCCTGGGAGAAGCATGAGAAATATGCCAATATGTGCATGACCACATTCAAGATAAAATCCAAGTGGGTACAATTAGGCTGAGCCACTGAAAGTGATTTTATCTCTGTGTCCCCTTGGGATGTCTTTAGAGCAACCTCAGAAAACACTGGCCATGCCCAGGATAAGGGGAAAATTCTGGGAAGGAACCTGTCCTAAACATGCTAGGAAGCAAAAGAACTTACCTGCTATCACCTGAGCAGTCAGTGGAGCCCTTTGATGGTGCTCGTAACTCCCTCTGGAGATAGCTTGCTGCACCTAGACTGACCCTCTTCTTTGTTGTGGAATATTTGTTTAGCTACACAAAGCTGTATTACATTTGTTTATGCAACTGTGTAAAGGTGTGTTGCTTTACCTGCCTAAGGTACTTGATTGGTCTAATAAAAAAGGTAAAAGGCCAATAGTTTGGCAGGAGAGGGATAGGCAGGGCTGGGAGGCAGAGAGAATAAGTAGGAAGAAGAATCTAGGTGTGAGAGAGGATGAGGAAGAAAAAGAGGACCAGTCAGACAGGAAGGAAGCAGGAAAGTGGACATATAGAATGAAAGAAAGGTAAAAAGCCCCGAGTCAAAACGTAGAGAAAGAGAAAGAGATTAAATTAAGTTATAAGAGCTAGTGGGACAAGCATAAGATAAGGCTGAACATTCATGACTAACATTAAGTCTCCGTGTCATTATTTGGAGTCTGGTGTTCCAAGAAAGCCTGCTACACTTCCTCAGGGAACAGCGCACTTCTTTGGTTATAGCTTTGGTTATAGCATGGCCACCCATGCCAAGGCATCCTGTGAGGGGCCCATGAGATAGATGAGCACTAGCCTTGCAAGTCAGAATGGAGCTGGGGTTTGAAATAAGACTAGCCTAGTTTGAAATAAGCCTAGTTGAATAATGAAGAGCCTATAGATAGGAGTAGGAACTGACCTGGATTCCTTCATGCAAGGTTTCTTAGGACATTTGCCAGCAGCTGTTCCCCCAGTATGGTGGTGACCCAGGCCACCAACTCATGAATTCATCAGCCTACATGAATTTAGTCTTAAACACCAGGAGAGGGAGTTACATGGTCCAGCAGCATGGTGGTGTTTGAATTTGCTATCAGACAAGCATTTCCTTTCATCACTCATTCCCTTTGGAACCCCAGAGGTGGCTATTGTCAATGTCTTACACAGGGAACCTCTGTAACATTCCAGTAGTCAGATGGAGAGGTTCAAATCCTTGTAACTGTAAAATCTCAGAATCAACCTTAAGAGATTTTAACAGGGTCTGAATGTGAATTTGAATCATTTTGTAAACTTCTCTGGAAGGCATTTTCATCTGTGTTTTCACTAATGTTTCCTAACTTTACACACACAGTATGTGGTTCATCTCCAGATCTGGGAGAGTAGAAAATACAGGAAATGACAGGATGTGTGTACCATATACACATTATCATAAATGATATGTAACCTGTATTCATATTAATATGTCACCATGTATATGTATATATATATATATATATTTACAACCACATTAAACTTTCTATCATGATACTCATATATAGTTGTGTATTTTATAACAATGAATATTGTGTAACTCATATATACTTTTAGCATGTGCATTATATGTGTGTATATAATATGTGAGGATTACCAACAGAGGATATACGATTGCCTAGGTTATGGGAGGGTAGATAATTAAACTTATTCTTCAAATAAATTATAATGTTATTAAAGAAATTGAATTTTATTCCAAATATATTATTTTTGGTTTTTTGAGACAGGGTTTCTCTGTGTAACAGTCCTAGTTGTCCTGGAACTAGCTCTATAGATCAGGCTGACTTTGAACTCACAGAGATCCCCCTGCCTCTGTCTTCTGGGCACTAGGATTAAAGGCATGCACCACCACCACCTGGCTTATTCTGAATATTTTAATGCCATTGATTGCCTTAACATACACAATCAAGGGAAAGCAAACTGCACAAATTGGAGAGAGATCCTGACTGGAATGGGAGGAGAGGGAAAAATATGGTTTCTCACTAGAGTTTATTTCTTATATTTAAAGGAAAAAATGTAGAATGCCCAACATGAGTAGTTATAAAATCATATTTGTCTCACAATTCTGATGATTGGAAAGTCAAACCATCATGACACCACCATCTGGCTGACTCATAACATGGCAGAGGAGCAGAAAGGAAACCCACCATGTGCAGAAGGGCATCCTTTCCAGTGAGGCTGGGGAGACACAAGGCTCTGTGTTGTAACAACTCACACTGGAGGAAGCTAATGCAACTTTACAAGACCTAATGCCCTCAACTTAGACTATAGACAAGACTTATTGTCATTTGCTAGGTTTGGGCATGGGGCCAATCAACAAAGGTACAAAGGAAAATCTTGGGCAAATTTCATTTCTTGCAATTCAGCAGATGCCACGCCTAAGATTGGACACTTCCGTTTTGATCTTTTCATCTACCCACGAGTCATTCACTGAGTGTTAAATGCATACCAAATCACTGCTAGGCCCTGTCAATACAGAGTTGAATACATAACTAAAATATAGTTGAAACAGCATTAAATCCTTCACACAGGCAATTATGACCCAATCAATCACTTCCCATTAAGTACCAGCTATTTACAGTTACATCTTCTCTTACTCTGAGCATAGTGGAAATCAAATTTGCAACATATGAACCTTGGGACATTTGAACCTATTTAAGCCATAGCTCTGACTCTTTCAAATGTTAACACAGGAACAGTCACTCAGACATTTTGTAAAACACAGGTTATCATTAGAAAGGCCTGAATAGGGCCTTGGGCTTTATACTTCTAAAAGCCCGCGTGTCAGTGTGGGTCTTTCTTCAAAGTAAGACAATATAATACCCTACCAGGCTTTTCTTCTGACATTCACACACATATAGAGATTAAAAGCATGATAGAATAATCCAATTATATCAGCTCAATGGGGTGAAGTTCTTGATTAAAAAATCTGTACTCCCCAAAAAGTTTATAGACATTTCAGCTTGTCTAGTCCCTAAATTCTCATGAGACTTTTGCACTTGAAGCAACTATCACATCATTGTTCTGCTACTGCTTTGCTGTTATCATTATCTCATATTCTGTCTCCCAGTCTGGTTTCACTGAGTTTCTGGAAAGTATCTTATTCATCTGCCTCTATATTGACAAATCTAGCGGTGATTTGGTATGAATTTAGCACTCTGTAAGTGACTATTGGGCAGATAAAACAATAAAAAAAAAGAGCTCAGTCTTAGGCGTGGCATCTACTGAACTGCAACAGAGATGAGATTTGCCCAAGGTTTTCCTTTGGCACCATGACCAAACCTACCAAATGACAAGAAGTCTTGTCTGCGGGCTAAGCATTTGTCCCGGAGTTTTGTTGTTGTTCTTGCTCTTGTTTTTCTAGTCAACAAATACAAGAAGCCCTTGACTGTATTAGTTCTGCTGTACTAAAGCATCAGGGTGCCTTTCTCCACACTTCTCATTGCCAATACTTTCCTAGACATTGTTTTTATACGATGAGGTCCTTGAAGCTACGGAACAGTCATAACTGAGAAAGAAGGAAAGCCTGGTGACCACAGATTATAAATCATTTGATTGGGGATTAAGGAAAGTTGACTTTTAAATCCTGTCTGTAGAGGAAACAAATATTTGTCTACAGAAAGGGAAATATGCCTGCGTGAGGCATGGATGCAGGAGGGAAAGAGGACAGATGCTCTACAGAGTTCAGAATGCAATTGTACTCTTCTGCTTAAAGGAGTGGTGGCTCTGTAATAGAGTTTGAAGGATGGAGCTAGAGACAAAGTCCCTCACCAGAGCAACGGACTGAGCCCCCAAGGTCCAGTTGAAGAGCAGAATAAGGGAGAAGATGAGCAAGAGTGGACTGCGAGGGGTTGGTCCACCCACTGAGACAGTGTACTTGTTCTAATGGGAGCTCACCAAAGCCAGCTGGACCAGGACTGAATGAGCATGCGATCAAACCGGACTCCGAATGTGGCTGTAAATGGGTGCTGACTGAGAAGCCATTGATAAAGGCACTGGGACTTGTTTTCTACTGCATGTACTGGCTTTTTGGGACCTAGTCTGTTTGTCTATTTGGATGCAAAACTTCCTAGGACTGGATGTGGGGGTGGACTTCCCACAGGGCAGGGTTCACTGCTTTCTCTTAAGGAAGGAGGGGGAGGAGGGGGAGTGGGGGAGTGGGAGGGGAATGGAAGGAGGGGAGGAAGTGTAAAGAAATTAAAATTAAAAAAAAATAAAGTAGTGGTGGTCACGTTCAGTACTTTTACAGGAAAAGGTATGGTTCAATCAATGTTCCTAGTAGATAAACTTTTTTAAAAAATTGTATCTTTTATTTTTATGACTTTTAATTATATGTATGCCTCTGTGTCTGTACTTGGATAAGGGTATGAAATGCAGGTACATGCAAAGGCTAGAAGAAGGAGGTGGATGCCCTAGAGTCAGAGTTACAGGAGGGTGTGAGCTTCCTATCATAGGCAGTGAAAAACAAACTCCAGTCGTCTGAAAAAGCAGAAAGTGCTCTTAATCATGTAGTCATTTTTCCAGCCCCTTACTAGAGGGAATTCCAGGGAATAACTGAGCATTTTAGATGTAGCTAGAGATCCAGCATAACTGTTTTAGCTTGTCATAGAGTGATGCTAATGTGTCTGTGGCCGTATGTATTCAGTCTTACCTGATCTTGGAAGCCAAGCTGGATTGAGTCTGGTTAGTACTTGATGTGGCAGTGTTGTGACCATTCCCACTATTACAGCTTATATAAATTTGTGAAATCCTGGGGCTGTTCATTTTGAGCTGAGTTACCACAGGTTTATAGAATAACAATACCAGCCTGTAACTAGAGACTAAAAGCCTGATTGATGCTATAATCAAATAAATTAGAGGAAAAGATATAATACAAAATCAAATGCCCAACACTATGGTTTAGATGTGGCTCACTTGTCTAAGGGTTCATTGCTGAAAATTTGATTTCTGTGATGCTCATGGTAAGTGATGATGTAACTGGAGGGAGATGGCTCTAAGAGAAGGTGTGAGCTTCTTTACCTCTGAAAATTAGACTGAAAACAGAGCTGTGTTTGTAGATGTGACCTTGTTATACTAATCTGGAACGGGCTTAGCAAACTGTCTTCAGCTAAGTCCCAGGACAGCAGACAGCATTTCTGCCTCTGTCTATTTGAATTCATGCTACCTGTGAGATTTCCTGAGACAGTCAACTGAAGCATTAAAACTGCATGACAGTCTTCCTGAGAAGCCTAACGATAGCATGTTTCATATGTGAGTCCCATCATAAGCACCAAGTCACCCTGCCTCCTCACAGGCTCTGATTTCTGCATAGTGGACTTCATTTTCCACAGCCTTCATACTTCTCCAGAAGGAGAAAAGCTAGGGTCCGAAACATAGGGTGTATTACCCTGACCATCATTATACCAAAGACAGACTTCACTTCAGTAATATCATGGAGGAGGGCGAGTTTTAATCCATGCTTATTTTTAAAGTAATTGATTAAAAGAATAAAACCAGATCCACAATATCACACACAACCATCAATTCAACTAAAAAAAATTAATGATCTGAATGTGAGACCTGAAACTTTGAAACTGTTAGATGAAAACACAGGTAAAACACATCAAGATACAGAATCCAAAAGCACCAAAGTCATCCCCAAAACTGACACCAAGGAAAGAATCGCCATGAACTTAATTAGTTGTCACAACAAAGAAAACAATGGTTAGGGTGAGGAGAGACTGGAGACTGGCAGGAAAACTTGGCCTCCTGTCCATCTGACATAAGATTAATATCTAAAACTGAACAAGAACTAGAAAAGAACCCTCCAGTCAATGAATGGACTAATCAACCAGATAGTTCTCAAGGAAAAAATGCAAATTATTAATACATATTTTTAAATATTCAAATTTTTAAACCATCAGGGAAAATCAAATTATTAAAGATTTAATATTCCATCTCACTCCAATCAAAATCACTATCCTCAAAAAACAATTAACTAATTCTGGCAAGGATGTGGAAACTATAGAAACCTTATACATTACTATGATCATGCAAACTGGTGTCATCACTATGGAAATCAATATGTAGGTTCCTCAAAAGAATTAAAAATATAAATACACTAAAAATAGAAATAAAGCATGATCCAGAGATGCTGCTCACTCCTGAGGTATACCTGGAAGGTCCTAAGTCAACATGCAGTAGAGATATTCAATCATCTATATTTATTGATACAGTATTTCTCAGAGTCAAGGTCAGGAACCAGTCTAGAGTCCAGCAATGGATGAAGACATGTGGTACAGAAATACAATGGAATTTTGCCCAATGTAAAAAGTGACGTGAAAATACAGACATCACCAGAAAATGAAGTTCATTGTGCTAAGGAAAGTAAATCAGACTCAGGAAGACAAATATCACATGATTTCTCTCATATGTAGTATGTAGACTAAATTTGTGTTTGTGTGTGTGTATCTCTGTGTGTGTATCTGTGTGTGTGTGTGTGTGTGTGTGTGTGTGTGTGTGTGTGTAGTTATAGGACATGAAAGGACAAATGAGACCAGGAGAGGAGAGAAAATGTCTAAAGCAGGAGGGAGGGACAAGTGAGAGCGCAGAATATTTGTGTTATGAAAGCACAAAGTGGTCTACCTTGAGAGAGTAAGAAGACCTTCAGAAAGGGGGAGGGACAATGAAGGGTATGGGAATGAGGTAAGAATGATATATATGCATTTACATCATATGTCTCTGATGTGTGTGTATGTGTGTGTGTGTGTGTGTGTGTATACCAAACTGCCATTTTGAAAATGTCACTTATTCTAACAAAAAATGTAAAAATATTTTTAAGACAAGGAGGAGAGCAAGAATGACAAGGGAGAGCCAGGGTAAAAGGAAGATAGAGATCAAGAATGAACATCTACATTCTCCCACACCACAGCCAGTTTAACAGAAAACCTGGTTTCATAGTCCAGAGCAGGTTTAATAAATCGCAGTTCACTGGCCAGATTCATTCCCATTCTTAATAAAGTTTTATTGGCACACATTCATTTCCTATGGGTTCTTTGGATCTTCAGTCTTTATAGTGGTTTCAACATACTATCCACAAAGTAATTACTATCTGGACCTGAGAAACTTTGCTGACCCCTGACCTAAGGAACTTAGTTTTATTTCAATCCTGTATGTTTCCCTAAATACCTTTGAGTAAGTCTCCTTCACGCTTTAGTTTCTTTAGTTTAATCACCTAATGAACCACTGCCTCGGATTTATTTTCCCACTGTTCTGTAAGCATTAGCATCTAGTGTGTTGGTTTGGACTTATTACTATAACTGACTTGAGAAAAGGAAAGTGGTTTGGGGTCTTATGAATTCTCCTTGGCCCAAGGCTCTAGTTGAGTCCTTAGAAGGTCTATGGAGGGAAACTGAACTAATCTGAGTTATCTTTCTTTTGCTACAGAGAGATCTCTCAAAATGATGTCTTGGAAGTAATAGAGGCAGATGTGTTCTCCAACCTACCCAAGTTGCATGAAATGTAAGCAACAGTACAGTGTGTGTGTGTGTGTGTGTGTGTGTGTGTGTGTGTGTGTGTGTGTGCATGCATGTGCGTGCAGAAAAGGGTCATGATATCATAAAAATCCCTAAAGTTCTTTTGTACTCCTGGGAAGCTTTGATTCCGTTCTGTCCTCAGATCCATAGATCGTCATTACAAGATACCAGAGGCAGCCTAAAAGGGACTGTCATTTGTCTCTGGCTGGAGACACAGGCACCAGCCTCTACTTTAGCTTTATTATGTTTGCTGACTCCCTGAGTTGGTTTTCTTCTCGTTGTTTTGTCACAGGCTCTAGAACCCCTGTCCTACAACAATGGGAAAACTCCTCCATCCCATTACCTTATTCTATGTTACAACCACAAAAGCCAAAATAAATCCCACTCAATGTGACTGAAGCTGGATAAGCCTATACTGATAACTGCCTCTGCATATGCACGAAGGCTCAACCAAGACACAGAACCATCTGAGATGTCAGTTTCTCATCTGCAAAACCAGAATGAAATCCACACTCCCAGACTCGTTGTGATGAATAAAGTACATGATAAACATCAGTTCAATCTAGCGTATCAACCAACAAAGCAGCTATATTGTAATGGCCCTTGAAAGTTCTACTAGTATGGACAAACGTACTTTCTCTTGACATTCTCGTTGTATGCAATTCATAGATCTAATTATGTTCTATGTCAGTGTCTAATTACTGGAAGATAATTTATTGACTGATAGGATGTCAAGGCCACAGAGACTCTCAAGACTGTCAGTTCAAAGAATGTTCAAAGTATGTTCTATCTTTGACTATGAATGCAGGAAATTATTTGATATTCAATAAGGAAGAGAGAAAAATATTTTATGATCAAAAAAGATTAGGAAATAAGAGGAAATAACCTCATTCACCAGTAGAAAAACTCTAAAGCTATGTAATGCTAAGATACATTTGGGATTGCCAAGAAAATTTTGTACAGTCTATGTGTGTGCATGCATGCGTGCATGCGTGCATGCATGTATGTGTGTGTGCTTGTCTGTGTGTGTGTTTTAATGAGTTTATTTAGAAATCACAACCTGCCCATTTTGACCAACTCCTTTTTTCTTCTGTCTACCCATTCTACCTCCTTCCTGATTCCTCCTCATTTTCATTAATGTCTTGTTCTCTTATTCTCTCTCCACCTGCCCTAATCTTACCCTAGTTAGGAAAAGAGACATTATAGGACCACAAAGTCCACAAAGACTGTCAGAGAAATGAACCAAAGCCACAGTGTAAAGCACCCCGTGTTGCTATCCAGTGGGCAGTGGGGCTAATGAAACAGGTCTTGCATCTCTTACTTACATGGAGAGGCACTCAACCTCATACAACACTAACTGTCTTTAAAATGATTAATTGCCTTGCACTTGGCTCTGGGTAGCTACAGGTTACTGCAACATAAAAGCTAATGAAACAGGAAGGAAGTAATTAACAACAGTATCTCAGCAAATATACATTGATCCCGCAAGATGAGAAAAAAGACAGGTTCTCTGCGGGAATCTAAATGTGAATAGTCTCACTTCCAGACTATTGATCAGGACACAACACGGGCTAAAACCACTGTGCAAAAGTCACCACTCC
>NC_022018.1:12171797-12179045 GCF_000317375.1 Microtus ochrogaster | reverse complement strand
GATAGATAGATAGATAGATAGATAGATAGATAGATAGATAGATAGATAGATAGATAAAAGAAGTCACCACTCCCCATCTGCTGTGAGGAGCCAATTCAGTCTACAGAATGAGGGTGGAGGAGGGACTGGCCTCCTGCCAGGTGCTGGAACTCGGTGCTTTAAATCAGGAAGAGAAGTGGCTTTTCTTCTAGGTATTGTTTTTCTTTGCCATTTCATTTCCATTTCTCTGCTCTTTTTGCTGCCTCACCTGCAGCCCTCCCGCCCTCTCTCATCTTCTTTTCACCCTTTCTGGCTGGTCTGAACGTCCTTCTCCTGGCTTCAGAGCTGTCACTAGTTCAGTTCCCCATGTTAGTATCACCTGCCCCTTCTTAGTTCACCCTGGTTTCGGGAGATTCTTACTAGTAAAATCCTCAGCTCTCTTCATGGTTAAAAAAAAAAAGGACTGGAGGATGGGTACCAAGAGATGAGTGTTAAATGGACAGGGTTGGTACTCAATTTACTCACATTTCTACAATAAAGGGTCCTGCATGCTTGCTCAATATTTACTGAAATGACAGCTGGATAGATGAATAAATGGGTGGATGAATGGATGGATGGATGGATGGATGGATGGATGGATGGATGGATGACTTGATTATTTACTGTCAGGCTCTACATAATATGAAAAATACCATGATACTCCTTGCTGTTCAAGTCACTTACAAGTATCTCCCTCTTTTACAGTAGAATTGAAAAGGCCAACACGTTGCTGTACATCAATCCCGAGGCCTTCCAGAACCTCCCCAGTCTACGATATCTGTAAGAGCTCATACATTATGGCCTTCCTTCTGTTATTAAATTATGCATTCATATTTTAGCAAAATCTCCAGTTGCTACTGTAGGAATAATCAATCACTTTTTCATCAAGAACGGGCAAGAGTTACCAAAGCAGAGGTGGGGGACAGATGGTCGTGAGTTTGGCTTTATTTAATGAGAAAATTCCACTAATGTAATTGCATTTTGTTTTCATTTTCAAAGGAGGAATATCTTTCTTTCACACTTACAGGATTGTCGGGCAGGCCTCTTACAGAACTAGGTCATAACTTAGGGTTAATGAAATGCTATCAAACTTTGTTCTATCTTTCATTTTGCAACCTTGACTTCTAAGATATTGTTTGTCTCACTTGTTTTGCATTTAAAAAATTTTTTTCTCAGAGAGATTGGATTGTTTTATTTTGTACATCTTGGTCAATAACTGTCATGGTATTTTATCAGCAGAGAGATTCCTGATGTCTGAACTCCATCCTACAACTTGTCCCCATCAGCAGACACAGTTTCCTACACTCGAATGACTTTTACATTAGCCAAGGGCTTGACAGATACTTGAGTGTTATGATGAGGTCTTACAAAGCAGCAGGCAAGAATCTAGACCATGGAGTGGAGCTTCCTGAGTGCATTTGCTAGCTGTTCATCAAAAGCAAGAAATTAACCTCACATGTTACTTCCTCATCAAGAGAATGGAAATAACAATGCATATAGGTTATTAATGTAACAATACTGAATAGAGGCTTAAGGCAACAACCGTCTATCATTTTTTACCTATCTTGGTTGTTCAATCAAATCAGTCTGCTGACCAGGACTTGGTTTGCCTGACCTCAGCTAAGCTTACTCATGCTAGTGAGCAAGTCCCTCTGGAGTGAGCCATTCTCAGTGGTCCCGGTTGGAATGACTCAGCTTCGCTCTCAGGAAGGATCATCTCCACCGTGCTAGTGTAGGTTTATTTTCACTGAGATCTCAGAGTTACAAGAGAGACATCTGAAGAATCCACATTTCTTTGGCGTACACCCTGAATATCACACCATCTCTTCTGGTGCATTTTATTAGACACAGAAGTGAAAAGAACCAACCCGAATTCAAGAGGGAGAGAAATAGGTGTCACTTCTTAATAGTAGAAACTGTAATTGTGATCTAGGGGGTGTGGAAAGTAAAATACACTTGAGGCCACCTTTGCAATCAATCCAGAGTATATAAAAAGTTTTTCATTGTGCCTATGACATGGGGCAAAAATTTCAAGGACCATTCAATAAAACCAGCATCCAAATTTGAGATTTCTCTAAGGCCAGCCTGTGACTGGCTGGAGAGAAACAGTTCTCATGCAGCGCCCCTTGCTGATTTCTGTTGGGAGCTTTTAAAACCAAAAACCATATCCTTGTTGACAGTTGCAGGGAGAGGAAGGGGAGCAGGCAAGCAGTTCAGTGGAAGCATAAAGCAGAAGTTAACTATACCAGTTTGACCTCAAGTCCCTGGGACAAGGTTGGGCAGTTTTCTAAGGGATTTTCCCATAAGAAGGCATGTAAGAAGGGTGGGTGTCAGTTGTAAGTCAGACCGTAGATGGCTGAAGCAGGGACAAGATGGAAGGACCTTGGCCCTGTCTCACCTATCATTCAATAAATATTATCTGCCAATAATATCATTCTCTGGCCCTAAATTTTGGTCCACACTAACTCTAGATTATGTTATCCACATAACTGAAGATTATGGTAAAAGGTAGTGATCCACTGGTGGACCTCAGCTCTCTGAGTGGGAACCAAGGAATAAGAATCAGCAAATGAGAGTCCATCTACTTTTTCATGCCTTATCTATGGCAAGAGTCCCAGGAAGGTTCTAGAGAAGAAAGAAGGTTGATTTCTTCTGAATTTGAAGATGTAAAGGAGTTCCTTGGATAGAACAATTGGCAAACTACACTGGTCTGAGCTCTGCCGCAGGGGATAGATTCCTGAAGAAAACCTCATGCACACATTTCATAGCTCCTCACACAATATATAGCCTGTGCAAACAGAGCACAGCGTAGCAAGAGAATGAGGACGGAGAGGTCAGCTCCAAACTCTGAAACTCAGTGTCTGGAATTTGACTCTGGGGTTGGAATTAGAGCTCAGTTGTAGAGTGCTTGCCTAATGTGCATAAGGGCTTAGATTGGTCCTAAGTATCAGGAAAATAAACTAGAATTTGACTGGTATTGGTCCACACACCATGGCCAGCACCGTTCGTTCTTCATAAAGAGGACCCTGATGAACTAGGAGGATGTACATATGGAAGTCACTGTCCAGCAAGGGAAGGGGCTAGGGGACCTTCAGCAGAAAAGACGAAGTTCTGCCTTTAATTTCAGAGGAAGATAAAAATCTGTGTCACTTGTCGTCAAATCCAGCCTCCTCTTAGTGCCCTTTCTCACTTTGAGGTAAGTAGTTCTTTTGAATCAGTATCAGGGAAAAGCTAGCTTCATGGATACACAACATGGGAATCTGATCAAATCCCTGTGTCCTATATTGATCCTCCCTGGTTCTGTGGCTTTGGACAGAGAGATAGCTGTAGCTGGTTCCAGTCACGTTGTGTTTAGGGAGATCATTCCTCACAACATTTTAAACCTGCTTTCTGAGGAAAAAAAATAGCTAGTAAGAGATTGGGAAAGATTTCATTTCATTGTCAAAAGATCCTCTTTTACTACTCAAAAAAAAAAAAAAAACCCACAGCAAAATGTTGTTGTCTTGATCAGTTCACAATGCTAAACAGTATACCTATGTAGGCTTAAATTACAAGTTAATATTTCTCAATGTCTGGAGCTTAAATCTAATATCAGGTGTTCCCTGGTGAAGTCCTTCGAGAGGGTCCTCTTCGTGGGGTATAGACAGGAGTCTCCCTACTTGTCTTTGCATGACCTCATAAGAATCTATAGGAAAAGAAGAGAAAATCCCATGTCTATACCTGCTTTTATGGCATACTGTGGTTTAGGGTTTCAAAATAAGTTAAGGGGAAAACACCCAGTGCATACGAATGACATAATCAGCACAGAATTGTTTCACATCTGGAGTCCTGGGGCGCTCCCATAAGGAACTTGAGAATAGCAATTGTATGTCTTAAGCCTTTTGACTTCTGGCTAAACTAAACCTTCCCCAGATGTGCATACCACTTCAGCATGCAGCACAAGATACAACTCTCCCCTGCAACAGCACTTCAGCCAACAATCCACCTACCTCTTCATGACTCAGACAGCTGCTCTTTGGAAAGATTTTCCAAGCCACTAGGACAGAGCAAAAATGCACAGCGGGTCCTCTTGTCTGAAAGTTTCTATCAGAGAAGCTATGTATGTACAGTTACGCTCCCGTTCTACATTACTCAGAACCTGGTAACCACAGCAAACCACACAAGATAGGAGATTCAACAAAGGAGATTCATTTCAAGCACAGTGGCTGGGAAGTCCAAAATCAAGACACTGGAAGATTATGCCGCTGTAGCAAGTCTCTTCCTGGCTTGAAGATGGCCTCTTCCCCTCATCCTCACAGAGAGTGTGGCCACACACCTAAAAAAGCAAGAATGAACACGAGTAAGGCTCTGATGTTGCTTCTTACAGAGACTAACCCAGTAAGATTAGGATCCCATTCTTATCATCTCACCAAAGTGTAACCCTCTCCTAAGTATTTTCTCCAGATACAGTCACGGGAAGATTAGGAACTGATGTTATGAGCAGGAGAGGGACGCGTGTTAGATCCTTGTGTCCCTCCTTCCTTGCTTATTCCTGTCATCACAGCAGCCATCCATATAGATTTATGATTCTGCAGCCAGGGAGAAACAGAGACAAAAATTTTTACAAATTCTTTGGGATGGGTGAAGCACAAAATCAATGAAGAAATCCAGTAGTGATGGGCCTCTGTTTGTCTGTTTCTAACAGTGTTGTCGTCATTCTGGTTCTTGCTTTAGTAAGCCAGGATAAATATTTAGCAACAGAGCAACCAAAAGCAGAAAATCACCAGGGGATGGAGATGAGGCGCCATTTGACTTGAGCACCCTAATTGCTGCACACACACACTTAGAAATGTTATACGGGAGCTCTACGTGTTGATTCCATTCCATGCTGTTCCCTTGATAGCATAGAATTCGGGACAACTAGAAATCAGCACTCTTCATCAACGCCTTCACGCTTCACAGTGGAGCCTGACAGTAGTTAAGAAAGAAAGCTTAGAAATAGTGAAATGCTCTTAAACCAGGAGAATATGCACCAACAGATCCATCTGAATGGATTGTTAAAGCAATATTTTATTTGCAGGCAATCCTTTTCTGCTTTGCCTTCCTGGAGCTGACCTTTTATGTATGAAAGATTATCTATTGATCTGTAAATAAGGTTTATACAAGATTTCCTTGCCTTTGCATCCTGCCAATGTAATTCCCAGGCAGCTGGGCGCTGTTGTTCACTACTCAATAAAGTATAATTCCATTTAGTAAGCATGTCACACTGCTCCACAGCAGTGTTCCCCCCACAAGCCACCACTGACAGCCATCTTCCTCTCAGACATTAGCCATTAGACCTCCTCCAGAATGCTCCATGATGTTGCTGGGCCATTTGCTATCTACAGTGAGAACCATCCTAGGAGACGCCTTCCAGAGACACCCCTCAGTAGTCAGGCTGTTTTACCCCAGCCTTGGTAATAGGGCTTTTCTGACATGAATATGCATTGTTCCTGCAAAAATGGATCCCTTCTGGTCCCCAGTCAAGCTCTCATCTCCGTGATGGCTGGGAAAGAGTCATACAAAAATCCAATTTTAGAAACCATGGCTAACATATGCATGGTCCTTCTCCATTTGTTCCATCCTTTGGGTTATAAATTGTCCAGTGAGGAAGAATTCCTTCAGTAATTCATTAAACAATAAGTGAGGACATACTCCATACAAGGCTTTCTTGTGCAGACCAAGTATGACAGGACAGATAAAGCTTCTGCCTTCACGGAGCTCACATTCTCATTATAAAGATAAATAATGTTAAATTATGTCAGGTGATGATGATGCTATCAAAAATATTTTGAAATATATATATGTATGTATGTATATATATACATATATATACATACATATATATATATCAAAGAAAGTAATATTTGGGGAATTCTGGCTAAGAAAGCCTGGAGTAGACAGCTCTGTGCAAGATTGCAAGATATAGGAGATATCTATAGAGCACTCTTATTTCAAAGAAAAGACCACACTTCTGACAGGACAATATCTGTAGAGCTTGCAGCACTGGTCATGCATACAAGGACTGAGCCAGTGCCCTGAACCAGATAAGTCATGGAATGACACATTGGAGTAGGACAATCACATGCTTTAGAAAGGTAGAAGAGAAAAGAGTGGAAGAAATGTCCTGTGTGACAAAGACATGCAATATGCAAAGATCACAGCTAGGGAGAAACTGAACCCTGTGGGGGGAAAAAATTACTTGTTGAGGGAATGTGACTAGATTTTGTTGTATGTGGCTAAGTAAAATGGGAGGGGAACTGAGGCAGGAATTTTAGCCCTAATGAAGTAGGAAACATAAGCTATTCAAGACTATTGAGCAGCAGGTGGGCAAGAAGGTAGTGATTGGATTGTAGAATATTCCATAGTGAACTGTACTCAAGTCTGCTAAGGAACAATAGCCATAAGACAGAGGGAGAGTAACGGTGACAAAGGTGAAAGTGAATGAAAATCACAGTAGTCTGTTATTTACCTTTGTGCCACACAGGGGAACACATATTGAGATTATTTGGTGTACTCACTTCATTACCCTGGCCTCCCACACAGCCATGTGATAGATGAGACTCATCAAGAACCTAGGCATCTTACATGGACAGGGATTATTAAGATGAAATTATTAGCTATCTTCTGGGATGTCAGCATTGCATCTCAGAATGTTGCCATGACTACCAAGATGCTTGGACACAATGAGGACTACAGAATTGCTTATTTTATCAGTAACCTGTCTTCTAAAGCTGACTCTGCTCTAACGTTGTCAACTCTAGGATAACACAGCTGTTCGAGATGAGATTTCCATCTGAGCATGACTGCTCCCCGAGGCAAGGTGCCCTGGTGTTTGCAAATTTGACAATATTTTTATGCTGCTAACCTTTCCTCCCTGTTCAGAAAGCATTCTTCTGCAGGGGCTCAAATCCTTTCCATCAGAGAGGAAATCAATTGATCCAACAATTCCTTGTATTCTTCAGGTCTTGTACTCTTCCCAGAGTAGGTAGCATTTTCTGTGTTTGTTTCTGCTGTATGTGTTTAGTGGTAGTGTGTGAGTGCATATGTGTGAACATGGGTGTACATGGTGTGAATTCACATGTGAGTGTGGAAACCAGAGGTCACTGTCTAACATCTTCCTTGATGTTCTCCAATTTGTTTTTTGAGACACAGTCTCTCAACCCAGAGTCACCAATTTGGCTAGATTGCCCAGTGATCTCTGTGCTTCAA
>NC_022018.1:12160019-12171697 GCF_000317375.1 Microtus ochrogaster | reverse complement strand
AGATAGTGGCGCTAATGTGAGTCTTCTCCCAGGGATAACTGCAAGCCTGAAGGTATCTATAAAGTCACTGCTTTCAGCTGTCAAGGGCTTGATTACACAGACCAGTAAGCTTTACAGTTTGGGGCTCTCAATGTTACACCTGTCCTCAACCCAGAAGGGCAGAATCCGTCTGTAAGACAATGAAATCTACAACATGACAGACCCCTTCACTTCCAAATGAAGCTCCTTTCCCTGGACGATAAATGCCACAGTCCTGGTGGTACAGTGAGAGACTCCAGCCAGCTAAAGCCCAGTTCCCGTGCTAAAGGGCAACCATAGGATGAATTCCTGCTAGTTGGTACCTCACAAATAAACAAAACTACCTCATCAAAGCTCTGAGAGTCACTGGCTATGGGGACAGGTTTTTAGAGGCAGATAGCACCCAGAAACCATTGGAGGTGGCCTGATATGGCCTGCCTCAGACTCAGACAGAACCAGAGACACCTTGGACAATAGAGTATAGAAGGGCAGTAGCAAAGCTGACAACAGAGGACCTAGAAAGCATTGAGTCTCACTCCAGTTCCAGCAGTGACTTTATAGATACCTTCAGGCTTGCAGTTATCCCTGGGAGAAGACACACATTAGCGCCACTATCTTCCTAAGAATTGGCCAGAGGATGGTATGGGCAGCAAAAGTAGACAAGACATGAAACAAAGGCACAGAGTCGGAAAAGTGGATTCCTTTCCTCCCGCTTTCTCTCCCTTCCTCCTTGCCTTCCTGTCTTTCTCCTTTTATTCCTGTTTCTCCAGGATGGAAACAGTTTCCTTTAGCACCAAATCTCCAACGCATAAGAAGAAAAGTCCCCAGTGCATTGTAGCAGAGAGGGAAGGACAGGAGGAGGAAGAAAGAAGGAAAGGGGGAAGGGTCATTTCTGTCTTAGAGCAGCCTCCTGTGATGCAGACTTACTGGTTAGGCTCTTGCCTCTTTCTTAGCGTTTGTCAAGGGAGATCTATGTTTTCCCCTTGCTTCCAAATACTCACTCCTGTCATCCACATTAACATTCAGAGCATGTTAGGCTCCTACAACAAAAGTGTTCTTGCCAAGGGTCCCAAGCCCCTGGCTTTACCTGGGAAGGTTGATCTCCTCCATGAGGGCATGACGGTATGAGGAATGCATCCTTTGGCTGCGTAGATAGCAGAATCGGTTGGCCCATGAATGAAGAGCAATGAACTGTTAGATGACACCTGCCCTGTTGTACCCACACCCTAACTAGAGCAAGCACTAGATGATGTCCCAGACATCTCTTAGTCTGCATGGAACCAAGATCAGCATACAGTAGGCTTTTAACAGGAGTGCGGGCCTGGCTTTCCATTTGCGTGTGAGAGAGGAGCAGCTGTTGTTTTTCGGGAAATATCTCCGGGCTCTGCAGAGTGTGAACACCGAAGTAACAAATGCTCTAAGGACAGTTTTCATCTTCAGCAGACATTGTATAAATGCTCCAGTGCAATTCAATCACAAACTCACCCACGGTGAGCAAGCTGCAGATAATGCCTACTTCAGGGGGCACTGAGCTCTTCCCTCACCTAGTTGGGATGCAGAGATGTGCGGAGAGCAGATGATTGGTGGGCCTATGAGGGGGATTCTTGGCAACCTCCTTATAAGGTTTACTCTCCACCATCTCCCTGACAAGGGTCTGACCACACAGATTCACTCACTAGACCATAAGGAAAAACCCTAACAGAAGTATTCAAGAGCCAGGTTCCAGCCCTGGCTTTACTTATGAAGACAGAAACCCCTCTCTGGGTCTCAAGAGGAGTAGGAAGAAGGAGCTGGGCTGGGGCGAGGGATCTCAATGATTAAAGTGTTTGCAGCATGAGCAAAATGACCAGAGTGTGGGTCTCGAGAAGCTCCTGCACTAGTTCCCTTTCTCTGGCTGATAAAACACTCAAAGGGGAGAAACTTAGGGGGAAAGAGCTCACGGTTCCAGGTCACAGCCCACAGTTATAGGGAGGTCAAGCCTGAAACCTCAAACAGCTTCTCACATCACATGCAGTCAAGAGCAGAGGTAAAGGAAAGCATACATGTTCACTCGCTTGCTTGTTTTCTGCTCAATTTATCCACCGTGGTACAGTTCAGGAATGCCTAGGGAATGGTGTCCCCCATGCTGGGCTGAATCTTCCCACATCAGTGAACTCAATTTAAGCCATCACCCAGACAGACAGTGTATGACAAAACTGGCCATATCACCAAATTTCAGGTCTCATTAAGAGAAACCATCCCAAAAGAAGAAGGGGGAAAGCAACTGAAGAAAATTCCCCACATCAACCTCAGGCCTCTGCAGGTGCACATTTGCACGAGCATGCTTATGTGAGAACACATACACATACATGTATCTTCATACACAGTGTATCTACACCATGCCTGCATACATAGCAAATGAAGACAACAGAAAAGAGATAGCTGGAGAGAAGTGTAGCTGTCTCATCTCCTACAAAAGTCTATCATGATGAAGGGAAGGTGAAAATGAAAAAATGCAGCATTTTAACGTCAAAAGGTGCGGGTCCCCAGCGTGGGGGACAGGAGTCTGACTTCAAGAAGCGCTTTCACTTTCACTCCTTTGCTTACCAAAGTCCTGTGGACTGACTGTTTAGCAACACATCTAGGTCATAGATAGAAGCCTGAGGTTTTGAGACACTGAATTGAACAGGGTCAAAATTTAGACGACAAAACTGTTTGGGAGTAGGAGGCCCAAGGAAATTTTTATTGAGCATGACAGATTCTGGAATGGACATTTTTCTTCACACATGTTGTCTTGCCCTTGATCGTCCCAAAACAGTAGGTAAGAAACCTTTTCCAATCCATGTGATGGATAGGAAGAAGATCCGAAGCCGTCACTATGTGATTCGCAGTCAGTCCATCCCAGAATCAGAGAAGTGCTCAAAACAGAGGAAGTTGGTGTAAGTCTGCCCAGTGTTCAGAGCACACTGACACCTCAATAATGTGTTTACCATTCGGAATTTGTGATCATCCACCCGAGCAAAGTTGAAGTGTACTGAAGAAATAGCGTCCTAAATAATTTATCTTGGAAATGAGATGTGGGAGAGGGCGTGCAAACTGTTTAAAATATTAACTGTTTTGGCAGCTCCCAAATGGGATGTAAGAGTAACTGCTTGCCACAAATTGGTCATTTGATTAAACTTACTCTCTCCTCAGCATCCAAGAAGGTCTCCAAAGGTTGTGCTTGGCAACAGCATCAGCTGTGACTCTAATGAGGGATACTGAGATTTCGCGAGTTTTTCTGTCGACAACGTAGTGTACTGGGAAGAGTGTAATTGAGAGGGTGCCAGCCAAAAGCCTGGCTTCAGGAGGTGTCACCTGTCTACTTTCTGTCAGACAGATCACCTGGAAGTCTTTCAGCCTGTTTCCTTATCTGTAAAATGTGGCTGATAAGAGTACCTTCCCCACAGGCTTTAGGAAAAGTGATACATTTGCCCTGGCATGGCACAGGCTAAGATAACAGGTGGATTTTAATAATTGTTTCTTCCTGGTGCAAGTGCAGAACTTCAGTTGTGTCTAAGTTTTGCCCTTCCCAGCTATAAAAATGGGAATTATAAAGAAGCTTATGTTATATGTGCTCCAAAAATAATAAGATATAGTAACTTCTGTGTTCTCTGCTCTGTGAGGACTCTTGGGACTGTGACTTATGTAACCAGCCTTGGAGTCCACTTTCCTTTCTAGGAGTAGCATCTTGATCTATGACAACCACAGGTGGCTTCTTACACAGACCCAAATCTACATAGTGTGTAAAAGTTGGCATGTGGCCTCCTACATCTCTTTTTTCAACCTAAATGGAACAAAAAGTGGCCCACCTTTGCCAGAATGGGCTGTCAAGAAGGAGAAACTCACAATTGCCTTCAGAAATGCTTCTCAAAAGATATAGTCCAAAATCATTCTTCACTCAGCTTTCATGGTCACTGTGTGTGAGAGATGTTTCCAGAAACCTAGACTATAGTATCCCTTTTGTCATAGCAACTCTGTGATCTCAGGTTACAAGATCTGTCTTAGCCATGATGGTACCCTGTAGCATATTCTCCATAAATGAGCAAGTGACATCAACAGCAAGAGCTGCAGGCACCCATCACCAGTTTCAGCTTTATTGTTTCGTTATAAATAGCCCTGAAGTAGCCGTCTACGGAAGTCTTGGATCTTATTTATTAAGGGATGAAATAACACACTCATGAATACAGAATGAAGTATGCCAATGCCTCTTTGTCCACCAGGGAAGGATGAAAAAATCTCTGAAGATGTCACCTAGCCATGGCATCAGGAAGCCTTCCACATCCCAGAGGGGGGTGGGGCACATGACCCTCCTCCCTCGCTTCTTAAGGGGTCACATATTCCCAGAGAAGACCACACCCATCAGGCCAACCCGCTCCATTCCATTGATCATTAGACCAAATGGCCAAATTCCCACAACATAGGCCCACTTGTCAGGGATTGCGTCTCAAGTTAGCTCTTTTGGCTTGGTTCTCCATGATTTATTTTCTTTTACTCAGATCGACACAGTCACAGATGGACTGCTGAGGTAGGGATGAGGCTCCCTCCCAAGGCTGACAGTCTCCACAGCTGTGGATGAGTTTGCAGAGGCTCCTGACTTATCTGTCCTGATCACAGTCTCCACTAGACAGTATCCACTAACAACGACTGTACCTGAGAATCTACCCTCTCACTAATGCAGTTCTGCTTTTCTGCACTATCAAGTTCAGATCTCCATCACGGGCTAGGGACAGACGAACCAAATGAGTGCTTCATGTAAGAGAGCTTCATCAGCTATGCCCTCACAATAATGGTTGGTGGCTTTAGCCACTAATCTGTAGTTAAAGAAATTTGTATAGATGCTTTGCTTTCTGTTAGGGCCTCCTAGGTTGAGTAGAACACACCAAACTCCAGAAAAGGAGGGTGTCTAAAGTTTCGAGAAAGAAAGCTAGCACGTGTTTTCCTGGTCATAGACATGTCTAGTGAAAGCTAAGGGACGGAGATGTCTGTAGAAAGAACAGCTCAGCCCTGCTAATCCAGCACTACCATTTGCTCACCGTTGTAGCTTTTCAGTTTTAGATGAAGGAGTCCTGTCCTCCAATGCTTCTAAAATGAACACCATCTTAATGATGGTTTAGAGATCATATTTCGGTTCTCTCTCACCAAGAAACCTTTCCACATTCGAACATTTGCCAGGGGTAAGAAACCCAGAACTTATCTGTACAATCTTTTCTTCTCATGGACAGCTCTCATAATAAGACTCACTTAATTTAGATTAAGAAAGTCCTGGTCCCTCCTCCTGTTCAGCCTCTCCTTATGTGGCTTTGAGAAACACCATGCTCTCTCCGTCTGTCTCCTAAGGTGATGCAGAGGAATAAATAAAGTAATCAATGGTAAGTGCTTGGTGTGGTACCTGGCTCATAGGAAGTGTTCAATAAACATTGCCATTATTATTATGAGTCTATGCCTATTTTATATAACATCACGGCACAATCTATTGCCATTTCCACTTGGCTACTCTTCAGAATCACAGGTTGCTTTTTCCAAGCAAATACCCTACATGTTAGAATGGGTGGTCCTAATTCTGCACCGTAACTTCCCCAACACAAATGTGTTCTAAAATAAGTTGATTTAATTATAAAGTAGATAGGTATACAACTACAGTATCATGTGCTTTATAAATTTCCAAACTAATGAGGGTTGAAATACAGATAAATAAACTAATAAATTTCTACACTTTTGGCTTCCATGTAGTGTTCTACATGGTACAAAGGTTGTTTGTTTGTTTGTTTGTTTGTTTTGGACTCACTACCGATACCTATACTGTAGGGAAAACAGTGTCTTGGAATATCATTTTTATAATGCTTACTTTAACCCTGGTTGGCATATGATAGCATATCATCATATCGTATCTATACTGGATCTTAATGGCTGCAAAACCAAAACAAGCCAATAAAATGAGTTGATCCAATAGAAGAGCTGTGTAACTGCAGCCCCCGGATTATCACACTTAGTGTTCTGTCTCATACCTCTGTTATGCAGGGTGATTTTTTTTTTTTTGTTTTTTGAGAAATTCAGCTAGTAAATTTTCTTAATGTCAATCAGATGCTCTTTCAAACTACCTGGGAAATGTTGCATTTTCATGTTTTTAATGGAAAGATCCCAAACCACATGTAAAAAGTTTAAACTGGTTAGAAAAGGTATATTTTCTTATTTTTAAAATATGCAGCATGAGATTTTTCACATATAGTGACATACATCATTTTTTGCAGTAAAATAGCCATTTTCATACATACATACATAAATGCATACATGTTTTTCCTATAACTCCCTGTGTAGCACAGGTTATTTTCAAATACTAATGCATTATTCATTTTTAATGTATTCCTTGCCCTTAAAGAATATTTTTAAATGTATCTAATTTGAAAATATCTGCTCTATAGTATTAATACATAATATTTATAATATGGCCACTTGTCACCACAGAAAAAGTCACACTTGAGTCACTTGGCTCTTAAAATAAGAAAATCATATAAATCATTTCTAATATCTGTCAACTCTATAATATTCTTTGATATGTTTTATTAGTTACTTTCCGTTTGTATTACAAAACACTTACTTGGGGAGGAGTGGATCTATTTGACTTACATTTCACCACACAGTCCATTCTTGAGGGAATTCAGAGCAGGACCTGAACAAAAACTAAGACTGAGACATGGAGATGAGTTACTTAATGACTTGCTTTCTGGCCTTGTGCTCAACTTGCTTTAACAGCCTAGAACCACCTGCCCAGGAGTGGCGCCATCCACATCCACGATGGGCTGAACCTATCCACACCAATCATTAATCAAAAAAAAAAAAAAAACAATGCCCATACATGCCCACAGGCCAATGTGATAAAACCAGTTTCTCGGTTGAGAATCCCTCCTCGCAGGTGACTCTAGTGCTGTAGTGTTTGTCAAGTTGACAAAAACGAACCAGTACACATGTAGAAATTCTAAGTGATAGTATGATATTGATCCAAAAAAAAAAAAAACAAACCAAGACTCAGAGACTAAACAAAATCAGGCAGGTGGAAGGGTGATTGTTGCATTAGGTACATAATAAGGAAGAAGAAGACGATAGCAGAAAAGGAGTAAAAAAAGAATCTGAGACACTGGTGTGGCCAGCTACTTGGATGTCACAGAGGTCAAGGGAATCGCATGTTATCACCCCCAGAAAGTTAGGGAAAATAGGACCTAGGACTGAGAGAAATAAGTCAGTCTTAGTACGGCAATAGAAGAGAAGGCTGGCACCTGGCCACAGAGGTAGCACTGTTGAGAAAGTGATGAAGTTCACTTACAAGGCAAATTTATTCCCCTGGACAAATGAAGGAAGTAAGATAACCACTGTGGCTAAACCAGGACTTCTAGCCTGGTTATAAGGTGATAGTCAGTTCCTTGAGACAATACTACAAGTCCTGACCCAAAGCAGAAGCTAGCTATGTACCTGGAGCACTGGGTTAGAACAATCTCTAGTCATATAGAGCTAAACTCTTGGAGTACTGGCCTTGAACTAATTAAATTCCCCACGTATACTACAGAGCCTTGTTTCCATGGAGATTAAGGCATATTTGAATTGAACATGGGAATTAGATAGTCCCAGTTATGAAGGTATAAAATTGGGATGGCACAAAGTGAGACTCTACAATATTTTATGAACAGCCATTTTATAGAGAGAAGGTAGGATTCTACAAAGGTCAATCCATTAGTTGGAAATCTGCCTAGGTATAGTCTCTATCCTTGAGTCCAGGGTCCTATTCATGGTACTAAAACATCTTATACATTTTTCCATCTGGCCCTAAGATTCTATGATACTCAGCTGGGTCAAATTTTTATTAAGTGATTCAGAAAACAGATATCAACATCTGTTGTCACATTGATTACTGAGATACAAATTCCTCAGTTAATCAAGATTTTCAGTTAAAACTCAATGTAGCATCAGAAAACTTCATAAGTACTAGCTTCTTTGCAATAGACTTGGTCCTTCTTTGCAGATTCCATATCTGCTGGTTCACTTACTGGCTCACATTCATTTCCAGCCCCAATTCAGTAGTTGTAAAACAGCTGACAGAATTTGCTCCATTAAAAAAAAATTCCCTAAAGCACTTTATGGAATGTTCAAGCCATGACCTGAGCTCTGCCCTTTCCTCGTGTCCTGTGCTAAAAGCGAGCTGGTTCACATAGGCTCACAGTTGCTCCTTCTATATCATGCTGTATTGAGAATAATATGAAGAACTATATGATTGGTTGGCAGAAGTGAAGTCACAAATATCTTGTCATTTTTAGAGTTACTTTGCCCAGTTTGGCAGGATAAGCATTTGGTTCCATTGTAGCTTCTCAGTTACCCTCATTAGTTTGGCTTCATTAGTACTGTTGAAGGCTTGAGGTGATCAGATAGTGAAAATACGGACCTGCTCTGCTAGGAAAAACCACAAGGCTTCTTCTCCTTTTAGTGTACAGAAGGGGCTTCCTATATTTCCCATCAAACCTACACTTCTCTTTGTACTGTCAACAGTTCTTGAGATAGAGCTTCTCCCTTCCCTTTTCTACCTTCTTCTGCTTTTCATCCTCCTATACCCCTCCTCCCATGACCCATGACCAAACTGTACACATTGCTACACTTAGCTCAGACCAAGGCTCTTTACTCTCTAAACATCTGGCTGGTTGTTCTTTCTAGATGTATTCCTAACTGGTTATTCCAGCTCACTTTGCTTTCTCCAGTCTTTTGAACATGTAAGACATTAGTGATCAATAGCACACAGTTTCGTACTAGTCCGTTCCTTGAATGTTTCACCCATGTTTATCTTCTTTTAATTATTTAAATTTATTTATTTATTAAGGATTTCTGCCTCCTCCCCGCCACTGCCTCCCATTTCCCTTCCCCTCCCCTGATCAAGTCCCCCTCCCTCATCAGCTCGAAGAGCAATCAGGGTTTCCTGACCTATGGGAAGTCCAAGGACCGCCCACCTCCATCCAGGTTTAGTAAGTTGAGCATCCAAACTGCCTAGGCTCCCCCAAAGCCTGTACGAGCAGTAGGATCAAAAACCCATTGCCATTGTTCTTGAGTTCTCAGTAGTCCTCATTGTCCGCTATGTTCAGCAAGTCCGGTTTTATCCCATGCTTTTTCAGACCCAGGCCAGCTGGCCTTGGTGAGTTCCCGATAGAACAGCCCCATTGTCTCAGTGTGTGGGTGGTTAACCTTCATCAGGTGATGAAAGGAGACAGAGACAGAGACCCACATTGGAGCACCGGACAGAAATCTCAAGGTCCAAATCAGGAGCAGAAGGAGGGGGAGCACAAGCAAGGAACTCAGGACCCCAAGGGGTACACCCACACACCCATGTTTATCTTAATCTGATTCACCTTCAAACTCCCTAAAGCCGGGACATTGTCTCTGGTTTAGTCTCTGGAGCATAATGATGCTTTAGTGAGAAGATAGTTCTTATACTGGTATAAGTAACAGATCCCATTAACTTAAGAAAAAAAAAAGGAACCCACCATCGGAGAGTAATAAAAGTATCAATGATGCAAGGGGCTTTGGGGTCACAGGGTGATCTGTTTGTGAACGGCAAGTATATTATCCTGTGGCAGTGGAGGTGGGGATTATTCCCACCAAGTGCAAGGACCCCGCTAAGCTTATCCTGAAATGAATGACAATTTTATTAATGCAGCCTAAAGATTAAGGGAAATCAATGTAGGAAGGCAATAACACCAGATTGGGATGTGGAGCTGGCTATTGCAAGTTACTTTTCTTTGAAAGACCCATTTGCAGAACTTAAATTTGCTGACATTTTACCCTTAGGCCTTTAACTGTTCCAGAAGATAAAACACAGTTGAGTGAATCAAAATAATTTGCAGCAAACAACCATTTGACCAAAACAAACCCATTGAGACACAGAGCTCCTAGCCGATTACCCACTTCCAGACTCTGCCAGACATGAATTTATTGATCAGAAGGAAAAAAATGAATTGAAAAGTAAGTGTTCATCAAAACTCCATTTCCTGCCTTATCTTGGGGTTATAGAGAATCTCAGCTTCAGAGTTATAAGCAATAATCCATCCAGATAGAAGGTCACTAGATCTTCTTAAGTGTCTTAAACCCAGAACTACTGGGGTAATTTTAACCACTTTCACTATGTATTTTCTTTTCTATAAAAATCAGAGATTTAAATGTGCTGCTGTGGGTGTCTGTATACTCCATACCGTGGGTATGGGGGCTCATTCTTTTGGCATTAGCTAAACGTTTTCTGTTGTGTCATCCACTTTGAAAAGCATGGTTTCTCACTTCTTCAATTACACAAAACTCATAGCCATTTGCAGCTGCTAAGAGAATGTCAAATCTGTGTGTGTGCTATGGCTGTAAGTAGTACATAATTTCTCACTGATAACACACAGCACATCACCTTCTGAAAACCTTGGTGGGACCCACACCTTTAATCCCAGCACTCAGTAGGCTGAGGCAGGTGGATCTCTGAGTTCAAGACCAGACTAGTTTACAGAGAGAGTTCCAGGACAGTCAGGGATACACAGCAAAACAAAAAACAAACCAACCAGTTTGCCAAGCATCAAGTGCAGTCTGTGTTCCATCAGTGTGGTGGAAATGTTAAGTTTTCAGGGCAAACACAGATTCTGCCTTTATACCATGCACAATGGGGTTGATCAATATATGCTTTGGTAATTTTTAAAATTTATTTGCACTTCACTTGTATGAGCCTTTTACCTAGTAGGCATGTGTATGTACTGCATACATGCCTTGTGCCTGTAGAAGCCAGAAGAAGGCATCGGCTTACCAGAAAGAGGAGTTACAGACCATTGCGTGCAGCTGTGTGGTGCTGGGAATCAAACCCAGGTCCTCTTCTGAAGTAGCAAGTGGTCTTAACCACTGAGCCATCTTTATGGGCCCTGCTTTGGAATTTTGATGAACAGCTAAAAAGAAAAATTCTAGACAAGATGAAATTGTTCAGGGAGTAAACCAAGAGACTTAATTTACTTTTTTTTCTTTGAAGGAATATATTTTGCTTATTTTTTGATAGCTCCACATGTGTAAACAATGAATCGTGATCATATGCACCCTGAATTCCCCTTTCACACTGCCCCCAGACACCCCCATCTCATCCTTCTCACCCTTCTGTGGCGTTTCCTGTTACAATGAATAGGTCAGTACGTCCAGTTAGCTATTGCCTGCTGGGATGCTGAGTGTTATTGTTCGCAGTGCATTCACAGGCGCAGCAGCCATGTCGCAGGCAGAAGACAGCATTTCACAGCACTGTTACCTGTCCTTCAGCTTTTTCTCCTCCCCCTGCCACAAGTTACCTGAGCCTTGGAGGGAAGTGAGGAAGATAGTGATATATCATTTAGGGCTGAGCACTTAATGGTCACTTATTTTCAGTTATTTGAACAGATCCATATCTCTGTATTGACTGCTGACCAACACAATCAGAAGTTCTCTGGTCAAGGTTGACAGTTACATATTATACCATATAGGGGTATAAGCATAAATATTTAGAAGGCAATTTAACAGTATGTTCTTTAGCAAAAAAGAAGAAGAAGAAGAAGAAGAAGAAGAAGAAGAAGAAGAAGAAGAAGAAGAAGAAGAAGAAGAAGAAGAAGAAGAAGAAGAAG
>NC_022018.1:12097906-12159919 GCF_000317375.1 Microtus ochrogaster | reverse complement strand
AAGGTCCCTCCTTGGGCTCTATGACCTCCTGAGACATGGAGTTTTGGCTAGGTTTATAGTGTTATACCTGAATTCCTTCCTGTGAAACAAAATTGGCTACCCCTATGACCTTAGTGCCATTATTACACATCAGTACTGTGTATGCAGGGATACCATTGATGGACTTTCTCCACCAGTGGTCTGCACAGCATCTTCCAGATCTGTGAAAGGTAGTCAGCAGGGAAGAAGTTTTCAAGTCAAAGACTGGCTTTCTCTATACCCTGCAACGAACGTAAAGTACATGGTATTTTTAGCAACAGGATCTTACTGTCTACTTTTGGTGGACAACCAAAAGCAATGGAAATAGCCTATGTTGTTTTAGGTTCTTTGAGTCTTCCAGGACCAATAACTTTTAAGAAAGTATCACACACCTGACACTGACATTTTCATTTAGTTACCTACAACTTTTAGGGGAAGCATTGTTCATACATTTTGCAAGATACCTATGTTAAGGGCCCCAATTAAGTTCTATAGTCAGGTCTCCTCTCTGAAGAACTCCGTTTGTAACTGATTAAACTGACCTGGTGAAGAATGGATGAGAACCCTCCAGATGAAGCGCATGCAGATAACGAAAGGCAAGGAGGAGCAAAGAGAAAGACACTGAGGTTGAAGGGCATTGGTAAGACAGCATGAGAGGGGCATCAGAGTTGGTAGTACAAAATATGAATTTCACATTGGGTCGTATGGGAAAAAATAAACCTTTCACATCAAGGGAGCAAAGAAGTCCAGTTTATGTGTCTTAGAAGAATGCGATGCATTCTGTATGGAGAAGGGATTGGAAAAGAATTCTTGAATGGTCCATGCATGCTGTATGGAGAAGGGATTGGAAAAGACGAAGTGTGGGGCCCAAAGGAAACTATTTAATAAAGGCAGGGAATGGTAGTACTTGCTTTAGAATGTTTTGATGGATGTAGACAGAATTACATAGAATCAAGATAAAAATCTAAGAAGGCTTTGAGATGGCCTAGATTTTGGAAGATGAGGACTAAGCAGCCAATTTTTACAGTTTTCTCATTAATTATCGATAGATACCAATTTACTTCTTGGAAAAGAATCATGGAAGAAAGATCTGATGCCAGGAGAAATTTTCAGCTGTGACAGTGGACCATTCAAGAGGATGTGGGAAGTAAAATTTCATTCCTGGCAAACTTAGAGAGGTCAGATTGGCAGTGTAAACCTTGATCTCGCCATAATCACAGTCAGAAGCCACAGGAAGCAAAAGCTACTTATCTGGAACTATAGAAGATGATGACAAAGGTTCCAAATATTAACAGAGAAAGGAATACAAACAACACAATCAAAAGGAGTAAAAAGGGAAAACAAATGAGTATGACGTAACAGAAATGGATGAGAGACTGGCAAAGACCACTGGATGATCCAAAAGTTCTAACAAAATATGAACTTGAACGCTCATTATATTTGGTACCTGGTGGACTGGTGAATTTGGGACCCAAAACGACTTTTTTTTTTTTGGTGAAGATATGTAAGTCGAACAATCAGGTTGGAGCAGATTGGACCATATAAATGAGACAAGGGACTACAAAAATAGTATTGCAGATAATACTCTCTGAAAGTTTTGCAGAAAAAGAAGGAATAGAAATATGACTGAACTGCACTTAAAGACAGCCATGAAGTCAGGAGAGTGAGCAACTACCTGTGAATCTATCCAGAATGTGCAATCCATTGTAAGCTGGTGTCTGTCTTAACCTAGGGTCTCCAAATGCCTGAGCAAGGGCATGCATACCAGTGGTTTATGTCTGCATCCAAACTCAGAGAAAGGCTATGGATGACTAAAAGGAAAGAAATGGAGAAAGGATAAAAACTAAATCAAGAATATATTATCCTGGCCAGGCTTGGTGGTATAGGTCTATATTCCCAGATACTCAGAGGGCTAAGGTAGCTTCAAAGGCCTTTCTGGACTACAACCTAAGTTCAAAGTCAGCCTGAGCAACTTAGAGACAATGCCTCAAAATAAAAAGAGAAAAGCCGTGCAGGGCAAAACCAAGTGATAAGGCTACTGCATAGGATTCATGAGGCCCTAAGTTGGTCAAGCCCAAGTACTATAAAGGGGTGAGGGGATGCATTCTCAAACCCTGTATTCCAAACATATGTGCTGTAGTATACTACCAGACAGTCGGAGCTCAGTAATGCTACAGTCCTTTAAGATATAGTGTGAAATAAATTTATTAATATATTAATACATTAGAATCGTTCACAGATGAAACAGAAGAGTAGAGTGCCACAGCAACCAGGAACTGTCTACTTCAGTGTTAACTCCCATGCATTTCTGGACTTGTCAAGGCCTCAGAATGGCTTAACAGGATTTGAAAAATGCCAGCCTTAAAAGCAGCATTGAAGTCCAGGACAGAAAAAGAAAGCCCATTCAGTACAGCTGAGGCAAGCATCTGCCACATTAAATCTAACAGCAGCCTATTGCCACGGCAACTGCTAGAGTAAAAGTTGAGCCAAGAGGAGGTGAAACGGCAAAGCGGAGCTTGATAGAATTCCTACCTTGCTGACCACAGTCCACACTTTCTAGTCTGGAGAGATCAACTGGCTTGTGTCTAGTTCATATCAGAGGTGACATGTAGACTCTTATGGCTACTGGCCTCCAGACCTTCCTGCTTCTGCTTAAGACTAATTACCCCAGACAGCAGGGATACCTGACAAGCAAATTAGCCAAATTAGAGTTTTGATATAGTCCTGGTGACAGAAACAAGAAATGTTGTCGAAACATCAAGCAATTAGCCCAGTATTTTATGAGCACATGCTGCATTGCAGACCTATGCGTAGAAGAAGATTGTCAGAAAATATTAACTATGGTGGCCGCTGTGATGTCTCATTAGGAGAACACTGGAAGAATGCAGAGGGACTAGATATAAAAATAGAGAGGGCTAGATCTGATATATAGGGCTGTGTGGAATTGTGGGCCTCTTAGGTTACTCCAGTGCTACTGGCAGCACTGAGAAGAATCTCAGGGGTTCATGGAGAGCAACGATGAAAATTATTTTGGTAGACACTTCCGATTTCAAATACCAGCAGAAGTTAACACTGGGTCATAAGGTGACTTTTATTTTCTTCTGTAAATGTCTCTCTATATTTTTCATATGCCTCATATTAAGTAAATGTATTACTTTGGTATGAAAAGAATATGTATAGTTTTCAGATAACCAAAGTCTATAAAGCAACTAGTACTCTCACACATTGCTGGCGAATATAAAATGGTATACCTGCTTCTAAAAATGCTAAACTGCTTTCTGTTTAAACAGATGCTGGCCATCTGACCCAGAAATCACACTCTAAGACATTTACCCAAGAAAAAGAAGAACCTATGTTATCTCTATCTATCTATCTATCTATCTATCTATCTATCTATCTATCCATCTATCTATCTATTGATCTATCTGTCTGTCTGTCTGTCCATCTGTTTATCTATCTAGGTCTCTCTCTCCCTCTCCTCTCCCTTACCTGACAGATATCAGTCATATACTAGCATTTAAAAACCTTTTATATGTGTGAGATACACTATATGAACATATGGCCATTGATGCACTTAACCACATTTTTTCCACAAAACTGAAGCCTCAACTGGAAAATAGACAAGCAATGAAATCCTATCTAGCACCAAAAAAGAAGGACATACAGAAAAAAACAACATGGGAAGGTTTCAAATGCTGAGTGAAAATCCAGCCAGACGCAAAAGTTATGCATTCTCTGATTCTATTTTGGAAAATGTGATCTTTTAGAAAAGGCAAAAATCATAGCTACAGAAAACTGATGACTGGCTATTGGGATCTGGAGGTTAGGAAGAGGTTAAATGTGACATGAGAATAGAGGGGCACCAGGGTCATGGCATTGCACTGTATCTAGGATGTGGTGGTGGCCACTTTCCTCTATGTGCTTAACTTCACTCATTGACCTCAATGCCAAAATGTTCATTTCTCTGTATGGAAATCCCATAGCGTCTCACCTATGCAACCCTGGCTGGCCACGAATCACAATTCTCCTGCAATAACTTTCTAAGTACTAGGATTCCAGGCCAGTGCAATCATAGTCAGATTTTTTTTAAAGGGAAATTAACGTCATAACAAATCCTCTAAAAGAGTACATGAATAATCTCTTTGGTGCAGTAAAAAGCAGATCATCCTGATTTTGATGGAAGTATTCAAAAGAACAGCTTATCAAGGTAAGTTCTCCATCCAGTGTTAGGAACCAAGCGGAAACACAGCCTCGAAGAATCACTGTAACAATCCATAGACAGGAGTTACTGACTCTCTGAACATAGACACAGCGAACAAAACATCAAAATCTAGTCCAGAGCTTTGACCCTTCACAACGATGTGTATATGAATAGGGTTCTTCAGGATGAAAGCAACAAAGACTAGTTGCCCTTTAGCCAAGAAACACACATTAAGAAAGTGGGAGCAGAGCTGTACTGGAAAGGCTTGGAGCATGTAACACTAGGGAAATTCTAAAACATGGTGTGCCTGATAGCTTTCATGGGTCTCTAGACAGCTGAAGCCACCGGTGTAGCAGCCCCTTCCTCCAGAATGTCACCCAGCTTAGTAAAGGTACAGCTGGGTACCACCACCTCACCCAGCACTCCCTATGACTCGCTTTCTACTCTAAAACGCCAGCAGCACAGGAAAAGAGATACTCATCCAAAACTCGCTGGATACTCACAAATATCTCAGATGGATGGAGGGCATTAGTAACACGCTGCTACCTTTGACCATCAGGAGATATGGATCCAAATCTCTCACTGCACACCCTTCCGTCAGAGCAATAGTTCCAATGCGTGTTCTGTAGATCTCCTAAATCAGGTCCTTGAGATTAAGGAATCAGCACCAGTAACAGTGGCCAACACCATCACTCGTCCTGGTGCTGACTAACTTTCCCCTCCTCTGCTTCAAGCTCCTTGCCTCCGGTGCTCCAAACTTACAGGATCCATTACATTATTCATAGGTAGTTTTCATATTAGACTCTTCAGATTCTGATTCCCAAGAAACTGAACGCTGAGAAGGATCCAGGGTATATCTGCTGTTATGAGAGGGAGGGATTTTTTTAAACCATCTTCCCACTTGTGACAGAAGAAACTTGTCTCTGATCAACTGGAACCACTTTCTAGGAGGGAGTCAAACTGACACTTCTTGGGTTACTTGTACACCCTGAAGTCAAAAAAATGTGGGCTCTCACAATGTAACCCCAACATAACCTCTTTGAAAGAAGAAGTGCTAATTCTTCAAGTATGCCAAGAGTGAAAACTGGGGTAACGTGGAAAATTGTGTTATCTTATTGTAAGTTACTTCTCAGTAGAGCTAACCTATCAATGTTCAAGCATAAAACGATATATGAATGGCAGTAGAATATCCCCACCTTGTAATAAACAATTGTAAATATCTTTGCTCCAATGAATCAACAACTGATTCGATCCTGGTTAGATTCTTAAAACATAAAACAGGTAGTAAAAGTACAATTTAGATGTACTGGAGTACTCTAACAGGTTTTTCTGGCTGTATATAATTGGTATTTTGATTTGGAAAGTCCAGGTTCTGACAGATGTTTGCTTTATGTCTCGTCACTCCTCTCACTTTGTCCGTCTCTCCTCTCTCTAGGTTAATATCCAACACAGGCATTAAGCACCTGCCAGTGCTTCAGAAGATTCAATCTCTTCAAAAGGTTCTATTGTAAGTTTTGATTGATAGGATGTCAATCAGCTCTCCATCTAACAAATGCCTGAGGTAATAGACTTACAAAGAGAAAAAAGGGTATCTTCGTTCACATGTTACCTAGTTTCAGTAAATGGCTGGTTGGTGCCTGACCTTGGGTTTATTATGACCTTCTGGACCTCTAGGATCCATCGCATAGAACATCCTCCAAATACGTGGCTCTGGGTGAGCAGAGGGAGGAAGACAAATAGCAAGGTGGACTGGCAATGCTCCATTTGTGTTGTCGGAGACTGCTTGTTCATTCCCAGCTGTCCTGACCCTAAATAATCACACAGAAACTAATTACAATACTGTTTGGTCTATAGCTTAAACATATTTCTAACTAGCTCTAACATCTTAAATTAACCTGTTTCTACTAATCTGTAAATCACCAAGAGGCTGTGGCCTACCGGCAGGGCTCCATCCAACATCTGTTCCTGTACCAGATACATGGTTTCTCCCTGATCCTCCTTCTTTCACCCAGTATTCAGTTTAGTTTTCCCTGTCTAACTCTATTCTGCCCTATCACAAGCCAAAAAAAAGGCTTATTTATTCATTAACCAATAAAAGAAACACATATACAGAAGGACTTCCCACACCATATTTGAATGAAGTTAGCAGGCTCTGCACCAAGTATTATCAACGAACAAGCTTAGAATAAAATCACAGTCTCTTTACTCCAAGGCTTTAGTATTAGATCCCTGCAACTCTGCATATTCCTCCATCATTTCTTCTTCCTTCTAGAGTCCCTTATTGTTCAGAAAGTATTAATAGCAACTGTTTTCCCTCTTCCCATGAATCCTGTAGTTTAAAAGAGGAGGAGAAAAAGGCAATGTGTAGAGCTAAGACAGAGCTCAGTGGCAGAATATTTGTCTAGTAGGCATGAGTATCTGGACTTGATCCCCAGCACAGAAAAAAAGAAGGAAGGAGGAAGAAGGAGGGACAGTGGGAAGGAAGAAAAAAGAAAGGAAGGAAGGAAGGGAGGGAGGGAGGGAGGGAGGGAGGAAGGAAGGAAGGAAGGAAGGAAAGAAGGAAGAACTTTATTTCCAATAGTAAACTTGTAGATTCTGAGCAGATCCCAAAGGAAAAGGTCAGGATGGGTACAAGGAGTTGGGAACAGAGGACGAAGAGAATCCTCTAGACCTCTTGAGTTGTTTCCAGCTTTTAGCACTTCTGCTGTTATATGTTCACCAGACCTAGGTCAGTCTGATGGAAGGATAAATAAAAAAAAAATTTTCTTTAATGTGAGAAGTAAAAAAATCAGTAATAATTTTTTATGTGACTCAAGAAAAAATGATGGGAAAAACAATACATAAGAAAAAGAATAATTAACTCAGATAAAAGTGATTGACTTATAAGCATGAGGGCCTGATCATGACCTCCCCCCCCCCTGCAACCCAACCCCTGCCTTTTTAAAAGCCAAGCATGTACCACCATGCTTATAGTCCCAGCACTAGGGAGAAAAAGGCAGGACACGAGATTTGCTGGCTGGTTGGCCTTTTCTACTAGTCTAGTTTGAGGCCAATGGCAGATGTGTCTCAAGAAAAAGGTGGGTGCTATCTAAGGAATGGCCTGAGATTGACCTCTGGCCTACACACACATACAAAGAAAGTACTAGAAGAATGAAAAAGGAGGAGCCAACACAAATAAAATGAGTAGAGAGGTTGGTCTGTAGGTAACAGGTCAGTTTCTGTGTCCATCCTACTGGGCAGAGTCCAACCGTAGAAACAAGGCTAAAAAGGAAATAGATTGAAGAGAACCTCAATACAGTAACATCCTCTAAGGAATTCTCCAAAGAGAAAAGATTCTATGGGTGTGCAATTTCATCTGTGAGAAGAACTAACACACTGCAGATAAGCAGACTGTTTGTTGCCCAAACTTTGAGCTGTTATCCTCTGGACAGAAATTCCATCAAACTGTTATTGCAGCTGCAGATCCCTTGGTGCCAGCAAATGGAAAGGTTGTGCAGGTGGAGCCCACACAAACATCTAATTTGTCTGTTCTTTCTTCTCAGAGACATTCAAGATAACATAAACATCCACACCATTGCCAGGAATTCCTTCAGGGGACTGAGTTTTGAAAGCGTGATTCTGTAAGTAAGGGGGGAAACCCAATGGCCTGGATCTTGATTCTTCACGTATCAATCTCTGGCTTTCTCATAATGGCCTAGGCCTTTGTTTGTATAACAACATTGGCATTTCACCGTTTAAATCATTCTCTGGCTCCTGTGTTTTCCTCATATTTTTTATATCTCAGAATCGCAACATGGAGTCATGTTAATAATGCATGATTCTGTATTGTGATTCAAGTATTTAAAATTGTTCTTTGAATGATGGTCCCCATGATGCAACATCTGCTCCAAAGGACAGACTAGCTAGTGTGTCACTAAAACTGATTATTGCCTGGCAAGACTTCTGTTGCCTGTGAAGAATGATAGGGAAGGAAGTGTACTCAGGAGATAGGACTCCTTCCTCATAATCACAGGAAGCAGCTCCCATTTGGGCCCATGCTGAGCTCACAATGACCATCATCTCTGCTCAGAATAATCACACTTGCTAATGAGCTTGAGTTAATTTGCCTGAATTCTGGGAAAGTTTTTAAATGCCCTCAGTGTCTCCAATGAATGACCTTCTAATCTTCTGTGCTAGTGGCCAGCATGGCAGTCCACCTGCTCCACAGGATAGCCAGAAAACAAGGTGTTGTGAGCCTTCCAAATGTCCACAGGATCCTTGCAACAGGACAGTGACATCTAGAGAATCACTGATTGTGATTATACTTGGAAGAAAAGAAATTCATCGTCCTGGTTTACAAATTGTTATGAGCTCACTTTATAACATGATTTCTCATGGCTTTGTTTTGGAGTAGACTCACTGTGTACAGTTTCTCCTCTCTTCACCGCTTGGTTTAGAAGCACTGTGGGATTCCTGAGAGCTCAGCAACACACTTTTCAAAACGGGATGCTTTTCTCTTGAGAGTCAACACCTTTCAGGCATGTCTCTGGAAGATAAATTCACACTTGTGAGAACAGCATCTATTTTCTTACGTTGTCTGCTTGTTAATCCATAGATAATAGAGTCGGAAGACTCCTACTGCACACAGCTGTAAGTCTCCAGTTGTGCTTCATCCAGATACTTGTAATACAGAGATGCTTTCTCCTAAGAGAGCCATCCAGTGCACTCGAGGAAAATGTAAGAAAACGGTGCTGAGCACTGGCAAGCTCTACCTCATACATCTTCAAAACTTTGGAACTCTTTTCTAAAGACAAATGTACATATTTATTTTGTCCTAAACATCCTAAGATTTCAGGCCCTTGGTAACTGATTCAAAAAACTGAGCAATAAAAGCACATTTTGTAGGGCCTTTGAGCCCTTTCTCACCCACCTGTGTCACAAAGAGCAGAGGGGCTACTGGGTAAAGTACCTAATGAATGGCCTAATTCAGGAGGTGAGAGGTAAGGTTATAATTGGGACCACGGTTCCCAGCATTCTCCGGCCCCAATTCTCTGGAAAGCATTGTGTCTTTCATGTTTTCTCTCTTCCTTAACCAGCTCCCATCTACCTTGTCCATCCTTCATGAGTTTTAATGGGCAAGGCTTCATGTTTTCAAGAGAAGTCTCTCTTGAGTGTCCATATCATTTGACTCTAGGGATGACACAGGACCTAAGAAACCCTGAGGGATTTTTCTTCAGCAGGATAACTTCACAGAGGGCTGTCATTCTCATCATCATCCTAACATCATCATTATCACCAGATTTTAAAGTGGGCACTCCCTCTTTTAGGAGATTTGGAACCAGGCCTAATGACACAGGCCTATATTCCCAGCTACTTAGGAGGCTAAAACAGGAAGCTTGTAAATTCAAGCCTGCCAGGATTGTAGGATGAGATCAAGGCTAGCATAAACAACTTATCTAAAATTTCAAATGTATGTATATTTAAGTATAAATATCTATTACCTATTTATAAATGGCTAAAGATATATACCAGAGGTAGAAAATGTGTCTAGCATGATCGAGGCCTTGGGTTCACCACAAAAGAACCAGAGGAATAGATTAGGAATGTACTTTATAGTTTTGGTTTCTCTGTGTTAGTAGAGTTCGACAGCCTAATAGGAAGTCAAGGGGAAAGGGTTTTGACATAACTTGATTTTGTGTGATGATGCACCATTGACATAAAATATACTCCTGCATGTTGTGGCCTGCTAATCAATAAAACAGTAAATACAATGGGCTTCTTTGAAAATAGTAATTATTGTAGTCTATGTATTATTTCATTATACCAGCATCTTTCACAGGACAATCTTGTGCAGGAAAGATTAATTATCTAATCTATAGACAAGTAGGTAATACCTATATAGACCTACAAAGTCCTGGGCAAAGGTACAGGACCAACAACTAAAAATGCACAGGTCAAATCCAGCTTGTAGCTAAGATTGGCTTTTATAATTGACAGGCAAAAAGGAAAAGCAATTTTATTTAACTACTATATTCTGTAATTGTTCAATAAAATGTGTGTGCCATCACTTTGTGAGACCCTATATAAAGCAAATGTCATCTTTAACCTTGCCTTTTGGTCCTTAAAATAGAGAATGTTTGTTGACACTTGTGGTTGATGTCTAAACCCCAGGGACAAGCAACCCACAGGTTAGAGGCTGCTGTACCAGTCACTTTCACCACAGAGGACAGGCTGATGTATCTGCATTCTAAATGTTTCTGGGAGAGACCTTTTAGGGCAGTGACAGTAGAGAATTGGGGGTGGGGAGCAAGATGGAATGCACAGTCACCCCCTTGTCACCAGATGCTACTTGTTGACTGCTAATTGTCGAAAAGATTTACTTTTCTTCTCTCTAGACTTCCTAGCTCACTGGATTTCAGGAAGAGGGGAGAAAAAGGCACGCGGTTGTTTGCCTGTGGGTTTTTGGAAAAACGTCTTCTAGCTGCTCATCACAGCTGAAGGAGTTTCTGGAGTCCCCCTGTAGTTCTCTCTGTCAGATTTCAGAATACTGCTGTCAGGAAACCCTCCAAGTCCAAGTCCAGCAGGGGAAGCTGTAAGCAGACAAGTGCACATGGCCAGAGGCTCAACCGCTGGGCTGTCCTGACCTTGGAGAGTTGTTTTTGTTTGAAAGTCCACTCAGGAGAAGAACAGGGCAGAGCTGATGGCCCACGAAGGCCTGAGACACCCCTGTCCAAACATACCTGCCTCTCAACATCTTCATACAGTGATCATGACAATGTAGACCAACCCCACCTCCCCCAAAGCTCAGCTACAGCCACACACACAAACTCAACCTGCCACAGTCCGCAGTCACTATAATTAATTTCTCTTCTTTTCTGCCTTAACCCAGAGCCACCTCCACAAACCTCCAATAACTAGGGCCCCACAGGTCACTGGAGATGTTCAGGTTGTCTGACAACTTAATTAGATCATTTTTTGATGGCAGCCAGGCCTGCTGCTGTAGGTGAAGAGCACAAATCCTTAGAGAAAAGTGACATAAAATGTCTTTTCTCTGTCTTAGAAATATTTGCTCAATAATTACAATTTCCATCCTTCAAGGCAGGGAGATCCTTGGTTTTCCTGTAGAATTTTCTCTATACCTGGGCAGAGCATGCAAAGGTCTTATAGGTACAGTATCCAGAGAGCGTCCTTTTAAAAAACAACTAAATTCCATTCATTCATTCTTTTCTGTGAAGCTCAGTTATTCCTGTGAATAGATAATATGCAGAAATAATACAAACTTCAATACTTACTAAAGGTTCCATAGCAACAAACCAGCCTCGGTCTCCCGTCCCTCCCACCCCTGAGCTTAAGGGTTGCATCTTATTTATGCCACTAACTGTGCTGTCTGACCTTGCCCCAGTGCTTCCAATTACAAACCCCTGCATTGGCTGCATCTGACATTATTATGTTTTTAATGGGCTTTTATTTCAGATGGCTGAATAAGAATGGGATTCAAGAAATACACAACTGTGCATTTAACGGGACCCAGTTAGATGAGCTGTAAGTAGCCCTGACTACTCTTCCAGGCCATTTAGAGGGAAATGGTTCTTACAACAGGGATATTGATGTGACTTTCTTTGTCTTATTCTTTCTCCAACTCCATCCCCAGGAATCTAAGCGATAACAATAATTTGGAAGAACTGCCTAACGATGTTTTCCAGGGAGCCTCTGGGCCAGTCGTTTTGTGAGTAACGTTGTTCGTTTCCATATAGAAGAGCTCAGCTTATGCAAGTTAAAAGCAAATTTTGTCCTGCTTAAATAAGGGGCAGTCAACGAGATCAATTTTAATTCACAATACTTGCAAAGACTTGTGGGGATAATTCAAAGTTATCTATAGTATGACTTTAAATAAAGTGAAGACAATAATAACGTGTAATGAGCATGTTCTGAGTGCCAGTGTCCTAATGGGTTAAAATGTGCTCTCAGTTCTTATAAAACCCCTCTGGGGTAAGAGTTCTTATTGCCATTTTGAAGAAAGAAAAACTGGATGATCTGGAAGAATTAAGCAACTCACTCAAGAGTAATGCAAGTTTTATAGAAGGGATTCAAAACAAACTGGCTCACAGCAGACACCAACCACTCTGCTCTGTGTCTCTCCCTTGACAGGGAAAGGCTGGTTTCCCTTCCTTTACTTTGTACCTACGATACATATATACATGTCTTCATTGCAGTGAGATGCACACATTGTTCTTAGATCCTCTTTCCAGATCCAGCAGGAAGCATCAGTGTCTCACTCACTCCCTGGATCAGGAATCTTTGCCCACCAGCACTTCCCTATTCGTAACCTTCATCAAAAGTGGCCCTGCCCTCTTCTCTTCTTACCCACCCCCCCTTTCCTTGAGGCTCTCTCAAGTCCTCTAAAGTACTCAGCCAAGAGTGACTTCCCCCTGTGACTCCCATTGCCTTTGTGGGTGGGGAGGGGAGGGGCTCTGTATCACAATTTCCAAAGGTCTTCTTTGATGTGCTTTCCTGGACTCTAAGCAAGATCCACTGAATTAACTAAAGAATATTCCTCAAGAAGAAAGGCACTTAAAAGAAATGAAAAAGGTGCAGGAAGGCAGGTGAACAAATAGATAGTTTTATACCACACCTCAGACCACCCCCACCCCATCTAATGCAGACATTTGGTAGCCACGCTCCCATCCTCTCGTTTGCCAGCCACCACAGGCTCCCATGCCTCGTCATTTACCTGCTTTGCTACCATCCACCAATCACTTTCACCTTCACAAACGGCTTGTGTTCTCTTTTGTGATAGAATCTTTGTATGTCCAGAGTCACGCTCTGTAAGGCAGAACGGGAACTACACAAATGTTTGTTATTGATGACAAGGGGCATGCTGTAATTCTGAAACAGGCTCTCCCCTTTGAAGAAAGGAAAGTATGTGCTAAGGTAGATTTATCATTCTTAGGAAGTTCAAAGATTAATCCAAAGTGCCTGAGTTGAGACAGACTCCACTAGCAAACCGGCCTTGTTAAGGCAGAGGTGTCAGAGCAGACGGCCCTGGTTAAAACTGAGTCCTTTTCACTCCCAAGCTCCAGCTTCCTCATCCAAAGAGCAGTGGTGTCTATGTCTTATTACTGTCTGAGACTTAAAGGCGTAAGTTGATAGACACGTCCAAATACATGTGTATACGTGGATTTCACTCGTGGTATCTAACAGAACACCACCCTGGTACTACAGAAAACCGAGAGTTCTTCATCCCAAGGGCATTCTATTTTCATGGAAGGGAAATCAGGTCATAATTGTATAGCTTCATATATCTGATTATGATATTCATTTTGAACTACAATGTAGGCCACAGGGGAGAGTGGTGGGAAGAGAGTCTAAGTGATCAAGGACGTGGAGTATTCAGAACCCATAAGGCTTAATGTTTCCTGTTCTGAGAGCTCTTGGAAAACCAGTGGACAAAGTACTTCTGAGGCTCTGTGGATGGGTAGAAGTTTGTCCGTTTCACTTGGCTAATAGTCCTGAATGCTTTGGATGCTCTTACATGGGCTCTGCTATCTGTTCTTGGCAACGCTTTCAATATGCCACCTACTGGATCTGTAAAGCTGTAGCCAACTGCATGCTCCCGAAACTGTAGCATTGCGTATGGTCCACAGCTGTTCATTATACAGCTGAGACATCCAGGACCGGAGGAGGAAAGTGGTCCATGGAAGGTCATCCCACAGATAAAAATAACACAGCTTGAAGTGTAAACTAGCCTTCTCTTCTCACATTTCCATGTATTTGCATCATAAATGCATGTACTAAGAAATCTGAAAACTATTCATCAGAACCCCAACAACTGGTGTCGAATTGAAATAGAAGGGAACACCAGTCTGTGATACAGAAACATGCCACAGATGAGCATGTACTGAAGTTGCATAGACAGGATCCAGGCCAGGCACTGACAATGTGTCTCCTCGGAATTTAACAGAGATCACAAAATACAAGCATCCCATCCGTCCCTGCTGTGAAAGCAGGCAGAAGAAACAATTCTGCAGGGCCCTTACAAGCCTGTCTTTCCATCCACTTTGCTGCTGTAACACATATGCTCACAACAAAGGGAATGATATTTGTAGAAAAATCCAGTGGAATTAAGAAACACTTTGATTGATTCAAACTGGCTGGGAATGCTGGTGTGCTGACACCCCTATCATCCCAGAACTCTGGAGGCAGACACAGGAGGATTTCTGTGAGTTGTAGTTGGCCTGGGTTGCTCACATAGTAAGTTTTAGGCCAGCCTGAGCTACAGAGTGAGGCTTTGTCTCAAAAAGCATTTCCAAATGGTAGTAAATAAGAATAATATTCCATATACCCCATGCCTTTTTGTTACAAGGCATAAGGATATGTGTGCAAGAATCTAGCTGAAATCACAGCATGTGACTGGAAATTTCCTTCTGTCCCTTCAAGGACAAGTTAGCACTTAACTTCCAGTCTCCCCTTCTGGGGCTTTCAGGTTATTCCAAATGTTCAAACCGCTCTGCCTGATAACTGGGATTTGGGCAGATGACAGCCTATCTTATTTCCTACTTGTGCAATGTTGTGCAGCAACTCAATTAAACCTTCCCAGTGGGCGCCTTGTTTGGCTGACCAGCTTCCTCCAGTGCTTTAAACAAGTGAGTAGACACAGGATTGTGCTCAGATAGCCCAGAGCACAGCAGCTGCTGCTCAAGCTACGACTGTAGCTGTGTCTTGGGTCAGATCCCCAACTCCCATCCCAAATAAGAGTGCTACAGGCTCCTGAATTCAGGAGATTCACTACAAATGCTGAGTATATGGGGAATACTTGATGGAAGCCCAGTCTGGCTGAGTTGACAACTGAATGGCAAAGCATCTCTAAACATCAGTGGGTCCCACAGCGAGCCCTAGAATTAAGATGGGTCTTCAAAGCTGTATTGAAATACAGCAAGGAAGCATGCCCCTACATAAGCAGTCATTGGGTATGGTTGACCCCGGGTAGAGCCGGATTATGTAAGTCAGCCTAGGGCAGGTCCCAGAGTACAACACAGCTATGAGCCATCTCAGCTATGAGTTGGTTTCAGCCGAGTTGCAGTGGGGTTTATAAATATGATTGAGCATCACAATCATCTGGAAGTTTTTTAAACCAGATATTGATAATTTGTACCCTAAGAATGTTTGCTTCATTGACTCTGGGCACAAATCAGTTAGTAGTGAGCTTGTCTACCAGACACAAAGCCCTAGGTTTGATCCCCAGCACTCCATGAGATCACATATGGTAGCACGCAATTGCAATTGCTGAACCAAAGCTGAAATAGAGACAGGAAGTAAAGGCAAAAGGATCAGAAGTTCAGGTTCATCCTTGGCTGCATGAGTCACAGGAGACCATGGCTGAAAGGTGGGGAAGGAGGTGATTCACCATCTGAGGACCAGAGCTTAAGAACTGGTATCTCTAACAATGTCCCCCAAGTGGTGCTGATGTTGGTAGACCCAGAAGGACTCTAAACATCTCTGTTCTAGAGGCAGTGTTGAGAACTGAAAAGCCTTGCTCAGCCTCAACAGACTGCACTATGTGTGGCTTCCTCTCCCATAGCCTTTCCCTTTATCTCTAGAAGAAAAGTCCAAAAGCTTCTAAGGGAATTGAGAGAGCTCACCCAAATTGTTGGCTGCTTTTTCCTGAAGGTGAAATTTCTAGCTACGTGAAGAACAGGGAGCCTCTGAACACAGGAGTCTAAGCTGTTTGATTGCAAAGAGGAAAGGGTGTAGGAAGCCGGGGGCATGCTGACAAGCCCCATCACGTTTCAAAGGCACAGCATCCTCAATCCTCCTTATGAATCTTGACCTTGAACATCAGCAGCCGTCTAAATTTTCGCCTGATAGCATTAACTCACTCGAGCTTTTTTTTTTTTTCTAAGCAATCAAGCGATTGCTGTTTCCTTGGGAAACAGTTTCCTGTGGGGAAAATTTAATGTATTGCCTTTGCAGGTTGGAGCCAGTACAATCATATTCTGATGGTTTATCAAATTGATTTGGCTATAGCTCAGATTCATTTGATAGTTCAGATTCAAACACTGAGTTATTTGTATAAGAATGATTCTCTTCCATTACCAGTGTACCCACAGTCCTATAGATAGTAAATTGCCTTTTTATCCCGCCTGGGATCATGAAAGAGCGGTCTTCTAGCCATCTGTCAATGTAGAATACACCAGAAATGTGCTCTCACTTATGGAAATGATTGACCTGTAATAACGTCTTTGCTGGGAAAAAAATAGAAATTGTTCAAATGAAATTTGTGGCAGTGGCTCTAACAGACTTTATTAAAGAGGCATGGAGCACTATTTAACTCCTGCCTCTCCTATCCCCATGCCATTACCAACTGCCCTCTCCCTTGCCACTCTGTAACTCAGTGCCAAGAATCATAGCACTGATGAAACAATTTAGGATTACTAAATCTCTGGGGACCCGGCCATGAGCCTGTCTCTCTTGGTACTTTGATAGGTATAAAATTTCAAAATCATACATTGCCAAAATATAGCATGTGTTGAAATATTTAACCAAGATGGTACTTTAAGGTGGGAAACAATAGTAGTTCAACTGAACCATACTAAAAGACAAGGATTAGACAAAGCAGCCACAGCTCCTGCCACCTTGTCCAGCCACCAGGAACAAAGGCAGACCTTTCTGTTATTTTTTCTCTTTTCTTTAGGCATGCCTTCTTTCAAGCAGCTCTGCTACTGACATGGATGCTCTATTCTCTGAACAATTTTTCATTCTCCCCTCTTTTGGGATTTTCCTTTTCCTCTCAAATGTAGAAGGCTCACAGGCAGAAGTCCAGGTCCTATTCTTTACATTCAAAGATCTGTCCATGGAATGAGAAGGAAGCCTTAAGGTTGATCAGGGACAATTTAAACTTGGGTAATAGTTATTTGTCAAGGACATTTCCCAAAAGCAAGCAATATAAAACTGAAGACCCATTTTTTTGCTTAGTTATGTTTTCTCACTTGAGCTTGGAACATGTATTTAATTCAGATTAGTTTTAGATATCCAGCGAAATGAACTTTTATATTCCAAAGAATATTGTCATGTTATTTAATATAGTTGTTGGTAGATTAAAGATGACTGCAAATTCTTTAACTGTCTTTCTATTAACCATCTATTTGTCCTTATGTGGAACCTAGGCTGAATTGTGAGGCTTTGAGGCAACAGAATATGAAAGTGTTGCTACTTGAATTCTGGACACAGATTCTAAGAGCATCATTAGCTTCAACATTGGTTTTGGACAATCTGGGACTGCCATCAAAGAGCTCTGAACGTCCAGGGGCAGTTCGTGTGTCTAACCTTCAGATGCTGCCATACGACATTGTTGCCTGCAAATTTCACAATCACCTATGGACTGAAATAAAACAGACATCAGTTTTCAGGTCTTCATGAAAGTAGGCATGTGCAATTGTGACTAAAGTGGCTGACCTTAGCTCTTACTGGGGGGAGCTGAGGGATACCCAGTGATCTGGGAAAGCATTATTTTTGAACATCTGTGGGATATTCCAGAAGACTGAACTTGATTCAGTGGAATATAGGGGGATATTTTCCTTAATCAATGTGTGTGAGCATCATCCAGCTGACTGGTGTCTTGACTTGAGCAAATAAAAGAAGACAAATTCACACTGTCTCTCATTTCTCGAGGTAGTACACCCTTCTTTTTCTACCCCCATATAGCAAAAATCCAGGTTCAACAGCCTTTGGACTTGTACCAGTAACTCCTTGGGCCCTCTGAGGGCTGAGGACTCTAACTTGGACTATGCCATACTGCCACGTTCTTTGGTCCTCTCTGCTGAAGATGGCCTATGGTGGACTGCTCAGCTTTCACACTCATGTGAACTAACTCCTGTGATGAATCTCATCTCCTGTATCTCTACATCTCCCTGTGTTATAGGTTATGTGTCTCTGGAGAGTTGTGATTAATGCAATCGCTATGTGCTTAAGGACATTTTAGTTAGTATTTCAAGATAGCTCAGAATACAAAGCAAAACACAGTGAAGGTTATTCTGAGCAATCATGTTTTAAAGAATACAGGGACCACGAGATGGGATTTAGAACTCTGAGCTTTGAAAACCAGACAGAAATATAAAATTTATATAAGAAGGAAAAATGACTCATTGAAATCTGGAGACTTTTAGTCTTGAGTACCTGGAGACCTTCACATAGTATGCATTCAATAAATTGTATATTAAATGAACTGTAAAGAAAAGGGATTAAAGATAGAAAGGAGATGGAGTGGCTATTACAAAATCAGGTCTGGACTGATAAACTTTTCATACTGTTGCTTCACTGGTCACAGTCATCATGCTGTTCTTATCGTGGCCCATGCCTGTAACCTCATAGTTGAGTGGCTGACTCAGGAGGACCACTGGAATTTCAATGGTAGCCTGGCTTATATCGAGAGTTCCAGGCCAGTCTGGAACAGAAGCTGGGACACTCTGAAACAATGAGCAGAAATGGTAAGCTGGCCAGCACAGCTGACTTACTTAGCAACAGAGTCAAGGCTCTTTAGTGGGCAATAGTTTATGCACCAGACTTGCATCTGCAAGGACCCCGGATCTAAAAAATTATAGCTCAAAGATGAAGACTAGAAATCATACTTGGAACACCTGAACTTGTTCCTTATAAGCGATAATAATGAGGGAGGGAGAAGTGCTGACCACTAGAGCTGTATATGTGGGGCACCAAGAAGTCTTTCTAAGGTTGAATAGAGGATTGAAAGACAGGAGTCAAGGATGCCATCAAAATCTGTCTGTAACAAGTTGGAACATCTAACTTGCTTCAGGTGGATCAGGGTTGTTGTTGTTGTTGTTGTTGTTGTTGTTGTTGTTGTTTTAAAAATCAAGAGTTTAATTTTTAATGTCTAAAGCTGATTAAGTGGGCATGCAAGTAGAGATTGCAGTAAGGTGGATGATCTTAGAGAAGTAACTAGAATATGGCATTTTACTCCCAAGGCATGCCAGGCTCATGTACAGAGTGAGAGAAGACAGAAAAAAACACTGTAGGTAATGAGTCTTTGGGTGTCCCAACATGTGATGGTCAGGAGGACCTGGAAAAAAGAGCAGCCTCAGAGTTAAGAGGCAAGTATTAGTAGATATGGAGGAAATCATGAGGAAGATAGTTTTAAATTCATATGGAGCTGAAAATAACCAAGAACATAAAAGCAAGAATTAACAAAACAAGAAGCATTTAAGTCCAGAATCACAAATGGAGACCATGGTGTCCTTCCCTCCATGATAATAGAATTGGGGAAGGTTGGGGGGGGTCAGTAAGTATAGAGGATTAGAATTGGAATAAGCAAATTTGATTTAATTGGCAAGAGGGAAATTTTAACATAGTTAAGTACTACCTAAAGGCAATTACTAAAGGTTTTGAAGATGTCAGTCTATCTGACTATCTTATAGGGAATCAGAGGCCTGGAGATTATCAGGGATAGATAGCCACTTCTGAGCTCAGGACTCAAAGAGCAAGTGAGATGTAGACATTCTGTAGTCAAAAAACTAGAGAAAGTTAAAGAACTAGATCTTAACCAGATCTGTTCAGTAGTGTCTGGAGGAGATGCAGATACTGCCAGAGGCAAGAAGGGGTAAAAGGATATGCTCTCTTGCCATCCCCCAGGCCTCCCACCCACAGTTAAGAAGATGATTATGAAAAATAGACCTGGCGGGGTCATCCCTCCTGCAATGCAGAGAGGAGCACAGATAATGGCATGAAATAGATATAATATAAACCAGGCAGGGGACAGGTGTACCATATACAATGATTGGTCTTTTGTCATAAGAACCACGGGAACTTGTTGAAGAATTTGAGGTCGTAACTTTATTGGCATAGTAAAAATTTTTGTTCAAGTTATGGTTAGAAGATTGTATTGGAAAGGGAAGTAGATGACCATGGAAGAAGTTATAGGTGCATTTCATCTGTCCATGCAAAGTGTCAAGCGACTCTTACTCAAGTAACAGAAACAAATTAAAGGCCAGTTGAGATGATAGACTGTGTCCAAGTGAAGAAGGAGAGAAAATCAAAGATAACTCCCAGGTCTCTATCTTGAATAACAGGGGAAGAACACAGGAGAAACATACTGAAATAGAGAATACCAACTCATACCAGACCCATGGTAACTTAGTCAGAGACACTCTTTCAAAGTGTGAGCATGCGCATGTGTGAGCATGCATGTGTGTGAGCATGCATGTGTGTGATACTTATGTCTAATAATGGCCAGGCATCAAGTATTGCCTGAATATTCCTTCACTATGGGTAGGTGTGGTTTCTGTGCTCTCACTTTAGAGCTGAGGAAATCAAGACATAGAAAACACAGTTTAACCAGGGTCACAGATCTAATAGGCACAGGGGCAGGCTATGTCTGCCATGAAAGTCAAGCTCATGTCCCCTATCTTCCTGGCCCCTGGACATCAGGCTGGGGCTGCCTCTACTGACTACCAGACTCCTCTTTGCTGTATGACATGCTCCCTTCTTATCATTTTCTATGACTCAGGGACAGATAATTTTTAAAAAAAAAAAATCTTTTCTCATTTTACATACTAATCCCAGTTCTCTCTCCCTTTCCTCCTTCCACTCTTCCCACCTCACCTTTCGACGAGCTCACCGCTCCATCTACTCTTCAGAGAGGGTAAGGCTTCCCATGGGGAGTCAACAAAGTCTGCAGGCCACAGATTCTACCACAGTTCACTAAAGATAGTTTTATAGCTGGCCTCGCCGTGGAGGAAAATGGTCTCAGTCAGGCACAAATGATATACAGAAGAGAGATAACTGATTCTACTCACCAGCAAGGTTTGTGCCCAAACCAACCAGGATACAGGTCTGTCCAGTTATTAGGGCAGCCTGTTAGCTAAATCCTCCCATCAGGAGCAATAGGATCAGGATTCTTCCTATGCAAGCCAAACGTCTTTTTAAACTGAATATTGACAGGGCCCAGGTGTGCTGCTAAGCTGTAGTCTTTTTTCTCACCCATTTAAAAACAAACAAACAAACAAACAAAAATCATGTTACTAGAATGTCTACTAGTTTGTCTATTATCTGGAAGCAGAAAACCTTTGAACCAAGGTGATGGGGGTATTTTATTTTCTCCTTATAGAGACATCTCAAGGACAAAGGTCCATTCCCTGCCCAGCCATGGCTTAGAAAATCTGAAGAAGCTGAGGGCCAGATCCACTTACAGTCTGAAGAAGCTTCCTAGTCTGGAAAAGTTTGTCACCCTTGTGGAGGCCAGCCTTACCTACCCCAGCCACTGCTGTGCCTTCGCACACTGGAGACGGCAAATGTGAGTCCTTCTATGTCCGCCCTGAAGTCTGGCATGGGCATCCCCATCCACACACAGGGAAAGTTTCTGAAGGAAGGCCTGAGGCGTGTTCTGGGTCAAAGAGTCGGTTTGTAGAGGGTGAGAGTGGCTGGGTTCACAGTTCTTTGAGAAGTAATCTCAGAGGAGAGAGTGAGTCACAAGGTGGAGCATCCACCAAACATTAAATGATAAAACATGAGAAACTTCCAGCATGGTCTCTGACTCAGACTGATACTTAACCCCCTGTCCTTTCCTTGGTATCAATATGAATTTTTCTTTCCCTTGTCAAACTCTATACATCATAAATATCCCCATCCCATAAAATAACTAAATGCTCGTCCTACTCACATCAAAGTCAGCAAGGGAGGAGAGATGCAAAAATGCCTTCCATAGAGCGTGTCTGGTGTGTGCACACTCCATAGAATTCGTGCACATCTGTAACTGCCATAGAGTGCGTGCACACCTATAACTTCCATAGAGTGCATACACACCTGTAACTTCTCCCAAGCCCAGTAAGCCACTCAGATCCACCGCAGACTTCAGCAACTCAGAGAGAGGGCAAAGTTTAAGACATCTCTTAACTTTGGCCTTGACAGAGGCTCACACCTAAACAAGATAACCAAAAGCAGAGCCAGGTCCCAGTGGCAACTCTTTCAAAGGTTGCAGTGATCATAGGCAGGATCTGGAAAGGAAAGAGATGGCAATTTTGGGGAGAAAGTCTACAAGCTCCAGACCTTAAAAGGGTCTATTGGAGGAAAGACATTACCAAACCTCTCATTTTCCCCTCACCTCACCAATAGGAGCCACTCTGCACATCTCACTCAGCTGGATGAGGCCTTTCCAGTGTCCTTAAATGGTAGCCCAGCGCCGAGGCAGCTCCCCAAGCCGTGCTATTTTACCATTTAGTGCACTCTCCTCAGTTAGCAGATACTAAGCAGCAACAGCCAATTCACTTGCTCAAAACAAAAGAAAGGCAAGAAAAAGAGCATCAAGACAGTCCACACCCTGCAGTGCTCCTGAAGTAATGGAAAGTACCTAGCTCCTCATGAAGGACCACCAGACAAGGGGCTGCTTCTTAGAATTAGTGTACGTCACTGAGAAACTGTAGCACAACACTTTCTCTATGCACTACGGTACTGCTTGCGAGTCTGACAAGAAGCTGAAGACGGAGACACACAGACAGAGACGGGTCATCCTTGAAACAAGAATACCCCCTTGAATCAAGAATGCCCACTCTATTGTGTTCCCAGGCAGCTTATATAAGCTCTCCTTGACTAAATGACCACACCCCAACTCCCAGCTCTAAGCCCACCAGAAACCATTCCCCTGCCATCAGGGAGGGTCTCGCCCTCAGAGCAGCTGCAAGCACAGGAAAACAAGTTGTTGGCTCAGAGCAGCTACAGGCATAGGAAAACAAGTTGTTCACAGGAAATTCAGGGTCTGGGGGTCCACATTCCCAACAGAAAACTATCCAGGTTTAGGGACAACCCATGGACGGACCTAACAGCTGGAGGATTTCTTCCCAACAGTTACATTTCCCAAGGGCCTTAGTGGAGGCAAATGGCTTGCCTCGTTCACATCCAGACGACAATTCTTCTAGCCAATTTACTGCAAAAGCCCTACAACAGAGAACCCTCAGGAGAAATCTCAAAAAATATTAAAATCACTATAAGAGTGGCTGCTGTATGCCCTATGGTCCTATGCCAGTGAGCCACAGGAAAGACTCTCTTACTTTGTTGCTAAGAGATTCTGACTTTGTCACATTCTGGTTATATAGACATGGCTTTAGGACTCTAAGCCAGAAACCTCAAGTTTGCCTTAGGTGTTCCATGCCACAAAGCTTTCTCTGTTCCCTCCAGGACATTTGGTGTTTGTGCCTACATCTCCCATCATGTACCAAAACATAGGTGTTTGTTTCCTTTGTTTTTTTTTTCACCTAACGGATTCACATGTGTGCACACATGCATGCACACTCACGCGCACGCACACACAAAGATAATAGCTGGCAGAATTTTTCCTAAAATAGTGTCATTTCATTACTTATGTGAAAAGAGGTTTGTTAATAAGATTTGTCTTCGAAACTCTTTTATGAAACTGTACTTCTTGTCTTGGTTGGGAAACAATGCCCACTATATAAATACAAGCCCCATGATCCCATGGGGTTTGGGCTAACTGTCCCCCTGGACTCTTGTTGAAATGCTGGGTCAACCATATCCCTTAATTGTCATTGAGTCAACTATTTCCTATACACAGCTAACTTTGTTTTGTTTCTCTTTTCTTTAAGTTTTCTTGTCTATAGACCATTTCCTCACAACTGTATTTTAACCAATGCACCATGACACATCCTTCCTGGTACCCAACATGACGTCAGTGAGCACCATCAGCTGCTCTGCACACTGCTGGCAGAGCAGAGCGCTCCCTGCCACCCATGAGATCACATTTGTTCTTTACTGCTGGTACTGCAGAGGTGAATCATCATTATCAGCATGATTCCCTTCTGCGACAGGCAGAGACTAGGGCCCAGACCTACTGATAGCTGCATCATCATTGACCAAACGAAGCTCCAAAGCTTCAGCTCTGCCTGCTTCCATAGCTCAGGCCCTGGGGTACCCTCTGATGCCATCTACTTAGCATCTGTCCATCAATGGCTGGACTCCTCAAGTTCCACTTTTAAACTGTCCCTATGCTAACTCCCCTTTCCTTATTCTACTGAGGATTTATTTGCCGAGACACGGCAAGGCAACACTTATTTTCTTTAGCTCAGTCTATGGCACTGGACACGCATGCTCGCATCCTGTAGAAGCAAATGAGAGCTGCTCCTCCTCCAGCCACCAGCCTCTTGCTTGGTGTTATCTAGAGGGACATAAGTGCCTCTAGTCAGCGGGTGCCTTCTGTTTCAAGAAAAGGAGAGCACACTCTTAAGTAGGTCGGTGGTAGGTAGCATCAGTGATGAGAGTTATCTTGACTGAAGCCAGTAACCCCAGAAGAGGAGATATTCTCTATATATTGAAGTCAGCTCCTAGTCCCCTGAACCAGAGGCAATTCTCAAGCACCAGAGAAGTTATGTTCTGCTCCCAAGGCTGGATTGCGACTAACCCAGAGATGGGATTCAAACTCAGCACCACAGAATGGGCCCCTGTCCCCTCCACACCTGTCTTAGGGCTTGCCTCACTTTAGCTCACCGACTAAACTCGATGATTTCCTGGATTCCCGTTCCAGCCATTTTCAGTTTTGTGTGTTAACTGTCCTTATTAGTGTAGCTAGGACAGAACTGAAAAATCTTTTCCGGTTTCTAAAATAAAAGATGATGCTCCAGAAATAAAGTAAGAAAGAAAAACAGAATCTCTAAAGTCAAGATAAAGGACTTCTGGCCATTTTGTTCATTTCCCATTGGTGAGAGAAAAGAGAGCAGGGTTCTCCATGATGTCCCTTCTCACTGGGCAGAGGAGGAGGGGAAAACTCAGTCTATGGTACTGGACACACTGCTCCTCCCGCCCTCCCCTGCCACCTGCCTCTTCGTATTGGGGCTTTTGAGGGGCTTGAATGCTCTTTCTTTCTTTCCTGTTGGTCTGAGATTGTGTTAAATTTGAGAAAATGCTAATTTAACATTTCTGTGACCTTTCCCCTTGAGCAGGAAAGGAAGAGTAAAGATATATATTTGAAGGAAAAAGATACATTTGATTTCTTTTTTTCCATCAAGAATTCTCCCTGTATGAAAAAGTCACACTGGTTAAGTCTTTATATTACAGAAGTATCTCTTCTCTCTCCGTGAGAGTCTGAGTAGATAATTATGCATACACTTGTAGGTTGAATATTTACCACCCGGGTTTCATTCAATTCTTTCTGAAAGTGCCTCTATCCTGCTGACAAGATCTATTACATATTTGGGCTTACAGAGGAAATAAAAGACAGGAGAGTGCCTTGAGAGGACTCAGTGGCTCCTGGAATATGTAACAGCCTGCCAACAAACTAGGTTCCTTTAAAGCCTGCATTTGCTTCTCTGGCCGCCCACAGGAGAACTATTTCATATAACAGAACTTGGCTTATTTTGCAGGGCAAATGAATGCCTGAGACCTATTGTCACCTCTGGGGAGTGAGCCCATAAAGCCCAAGATCCTGGTAGCATTTCAGGAAGATTAGCTGGCCTCTCAACAGCCTGAGCACCCAAGAGCCAAAGGATGGGGCTGCACACTCATACTCTGGTTTGTGCAGATAACACGAGCAAAGACACTCTCGTTCGTGTCAGAGAACAGAATCTCCCAGTGGTTAGAGAAATAGGAGTCCGTCCACCCAGGCATGCTAGAAGATGCCTGAATGGAGGCAGGCAGGAGTGGCGTGGAGATAACATCAAGTCTGTAAATTATTTGTACTTAACAGCCAGGGTTAGCCCCAGGCGCCTTCCTTCCCACATACAGGTTGTGGCCAGATGGTTTCCCCCATGGGCCATCCAGCCCAAGGATTATATATATACACATTCTTCTCTTCATTTACAGTAAGCAGCATTAACCCATGAGTCAGCCTCAAGGACAGACAAGATGTTGGGAAGTAAAGCAATCTCAAGAAGGAATCCTATTATTTCTACTCTGTACAAAGATAGCAATAGTTGCCATTTTGAACCCAGGATGTTGATTCTATTCCTTTTTGTGTTTTTCTAGCTCTGAACTTCATCCGATTTGTAACAAATCTATTTTAAGGCAAGATACTGATTATGTGACTCAGGCTAGGGAACAGGGCATCTCTCTGATAGACGATGACCCCAGTTATGGAAAAGAATCCGACATGATGTATAGTGAATTTGACTACGACTTATGTAATGAAGTCGTTGATGTGACCTGCTCTCCAAAGCCAGATGCATTCAATCCATGTGAAGATATCATGGGGTACAACATCCTCAGAGTCTTGATATGGTTTATTAGCATCCTGGCCATCACTGGGAACATCACAGTGCTGGTGATCCTAACCACCAGCCAATACAAACTCACCGTGCCCAGGTTCCTGATGTGTAACCTCGCCTTCGCTGATCTCTGCATTGGAATCTACTTGCTATTCATAGCATCCGTTGATATCCATACCAAGAGCCAGTACCACAATTATGCCATCGACTGGCAAACAGGAGCGGGCTGTGATGCCGCTGGCTTTTTCACCGTCTTTGCCAGTGAACTATCGGTCTACACACTGACAGCCATCACCCTGGAAAGGTGGCACACCATCACTCATGCCATGCAACTGGAACGCAAGGTGCAGCTCCGCCACGCTGCCAGCGTCATGGTGATGGGCTGGATCTTTGCCTTCACAGCTGCTCTCCTCCCCCTCTTCGGAATCAGTAGCTACATGAAAGTGAGCATCTGCCTACCCATGGATATTGACAGCCCTTTGTCGCAGCTGTATGTGATGGCCCTGCTTGTCCTCAATGTTCTGGCGTTTATAGTCATCTGTGGCTGTTATACCCACATCTACCTCACGGTCAGGAACCCTAACATTGTGTCCTCATCAAGTGACACCAAGATTGCCAAACGCATGGCTACCCTCATCTTCACTGACTTTCTCTGCATGGCTCCCATTTCTTTCTTTGCCATTTCTGCCTCCCTCAAGGTGCCCCTCATCACTGTGTCCAAGGCCAAGATCCTCCTCGTTCTGTTCTATCCCATCAATTCCTGTGCCAATCCTTTCCTTTATGCCATCTTCACCAAGAACTTCCGCAGGGATTTCTTCATCCTGATGAGCAAGTTTGGCTGTTATGAAATGCAAGCCCAGATTTATAAGACAGAAACCTCTTCCACTGCCCACAACTTCCATGCAAGGAAGGGCCATTGCCCCTCAGCTCCCAGAGTCACCAATAACTCCAGTTACATGCTTGTTCCTCTAAGTCATTCGGCCCGGCAATAAAATGCAATGTGAAAAATGGATCATCACCTTGAATGGCAATGACTTCCTTCTGAAGAGTGGGCCAGGGAAGAGCTGGCAGTGTTTCTATACTTGCATCTAATTTCATCTTCCTGGCTCTGTGCATGGCAAATTGATCAGGAACTTAACTCACGTGACTCTTTTAAGAACTGCATTATTGGTAACAGCAATTAAGGTAAAGTCATACTGCAGCACGCTTGTTTCCTGCTTCTGTTTGGATTGTCTCAATTGATTTTGTAAAAATCATGTTCAGGAGGCTAAGTGGGGACTTGTACTGGAATTTTACAGTGAGGAAGACAAGACTCTCAACAACTTGTCTGAAACTGCTTGATGTATTAGAGACAAAGCCACGGTGAGGCAATCCGACTCTTCTGGAATCTCCAAGAGAAACGCCGCAGCGTCGTGCAAATATTTATTGAATGCCATGACAGCTTTGTAATGGGTCAGTGTGTATGGGCTCAACTACATCATCCAGAAACCCTTCCTTGGGAGTTTTGAGTTAGGGTGGGCCACCCAGAGAATTCTTAGGAAGACATAATGTCAAAAAAAAAAAAAAAGCAGCAGCTGTACTGTGGTCAACACTACATTGCTGAAACTAATTCCACCAAGCTGTCAAGGCCTCATGGTGGGGGATCACTTGACTTTTCCTGGATCCTCCCTTGAACTCTTTGAGTGAGTTCTGGGCCACCTGTGTGTTTTCAGTAGCATAATGAAGGATGAACTTCTGAAGGATATTTTATCATCAAGGTCACAAGCAGCAAGGACAGAAACTGGGTTCAGTTTGTTTCCCTGGGACTATATTCTGTGTCTGTTGAGTGTATGCTCACGATCTTTCCTTTATGAGGACGTACGCCCTGAGGACACTGAGCTCTAGCATCAGATGTAAGGACAGCATCCTTCCGCACCCAGCTTAGGCAGCGTCCCAAATGTGGAAGAGACAATTCCCCGTAACAAATATTTACCACCTACACATATTTGCATTCATACATATGTATGATTGCTTCTGCTGCTCTGGCTGAACGTTTTCTAACGGAAAATACACCTATTATATGGCATGCATATAGATTACAATGTTAAGGACGCAGCAGCTTTGAAATCAGAGTGAAGATTTTATTCAGATTCTGTGATAAACCCGGACCCAAGGTCTTCAGGCTCAGCTCCTTCCCCTACAAATGCACTAGCTGTATCTCGAACCTCTAGTCAACAGTGAGGAGGAAGGAAGCACTTACAAAGTGCCTCTTGCTGCAGCAACTTTAGCATCTATTGGTTTGCTTCTTGCCTCTCTGACCAGTTCCTAAGTGTAACCAGCCCTCCTAGCCCTCAGTCTAGAATTCCTTCTGTCACCATCTAAGGTCTTGATGGGGTTCGTTTCCTCTACCCCTGAAAGAATAAAAAGGACAGGAAAAATCTTGAGTACTACAGGTAGCGACAGAGGAAGTCTCAGACACAGCAGAGTCAGTCTGTGGAGAAAGGCTTTTAGTGTGTGTGTGGGGGGGGAGCATACACAGCAAACATATGAGAGAAAGATCCTCTGTGGAGGAGAGGAGACACTCAGAAGCCTGGGGTTCGGTGTGCCCTTGGGCCAGGGAGTTTAAGGATCTTTGAGAGGTTTTCCTTCCCTAACTTAGGGTTGATTTATTTGAACCTAAAGACAGAGCGGCTAACAGACCCACAACTTTGGAATAAGCATATCTTGATCCCACCTTAAACTTGTCTAGTGTCAGGAGAAAAATCCACCAGGGCTTGACGCCTTTGTTTCCCGTAAGGAACATGATGAAGAAGCTGGAAGTTTGCCATCTTTATTATCTATCCGTAGCACCTTTTCCTGTCTGTCTGTCTGTCTGTCTGTCTGTCTGTCTGGTGATCTGTCTGACTCCTAGTTCTTGCAGTACATTGTACTACAGCAGTTCTGAAAACTGAGCATGCCACCCACACCTGTCCACAGAAATGAGCCTACTGGAGTAACTAGACCATACAGAACCACCACAAATCCCTCCAAGCACTGTGCAGGTCCACCAAGGTCTGAGCACCATGAATAGCTGGACATGGCAGGGGGAGTGGCTTCTAAGGAAGAAAACCGTGCTGTCCATGTGAGGTCCCTGCCTGGCTGCCTTCTTGTGCCCAGGAAGAAAGGACCTTGTTACTCCTCCCAGTCATCACTCCTCTCCACTTCCCGACCCTCTCTTCACCTCTCTTCTTTTCTCCTCTTCTCTCTTCTTCCTTCCCTTCCTCTCCCCTTCCCTCCTCTCCCCTCCTCTCCTCTCCTCTCCCATCTATGGATTCTCCCATCAGCAATCCTGTCTTCTCCTCTTAGACCAGTTGCACATGCTCCCTTAGGATTTCCCAATTTAGATTAATGGTGTGAAATGTTCCTGTCTCTCCCTCCTTCCTGGGCTCCACTTCTGCAGAAGCCAATTGTTGTTTTTTCTTCTCGATTCTTTCTCAAGTAGGTTTGTTTTTCCTACTCCCTAAACCTCTGAGCCAGAGTGAGTGGGGTTTATACTTCTAACCCCTGAATGCCCAGCCTCCCCCTGTTGAGTTTTTGGTCTCTGGTGGCACCTGGGCTGGAGATGACATTGCCCTGTCTTGGTTTTTATAGACGTCTTTTTCAAGTTTGAACCTCCAGGTCAAGAATCTTCCGTGTCTCTTTGATTTGGCAAGGAAGGATCAGGCGTTGGAGTGGGCAGGAGGAATGTAATGTGAAAAACCTTTAGTCTCTTTTTCTACCAGTGTTGTAGATAACTTTCAATAGCCAAACTTCCATTTGTACTTTGGATTGTTTTGTTTTGCTTTGTTTCCTGCTAAAATCATTCTCTTACACACAGATTTGCTGTAACATTTGGAAAAGGAATAAATATCCTTTAAAAAGAAAAAATATTTGCCAAACAGCAAGAGGGGGACAAATTGCCTACCACACTATCAAGGACCCTCAGAGCTTTGAGAACTGTGAACAGTGTTTATAAAAATTTGAAAGCCTTTGTGAAAGAAAATTTCTTCTTCTCAGGGATCTTCTTGAGGAACCCTCCTTGGCTAAGGTGGTGCTGACTCAATGGTTCCGCTGCCGCCTTTGGGGTGCTCACCTTATACGTTGGCCTTCTCAAGGGTGTACTGGGAGCCTTGTAGCTCTGGCTGCCCATGGTGGGGTCTACTAGAGAAAGCTGCCCCCGAGATTCCTTGGAAGGGAAAGTTCAGTGAGGATGACCCAGCATCTTGAGGGAAGGAGCTGAGCCCCAGTGCTAGGGAGGCAAAGCCAGTTGCACTCCTGTTCTGCAGCTACCCCTCAACCCCCTGCGTGCAAGAATGCCAACAATTTAATGGTTGTTCCTAAATGCATCAACAAAAACATCCTGTTGAAGCCAGGCAAAAATACAAGTCACCTCTGTCCATGGCATCATTTCAATATATTGTGAGTGGAAAAATTAAAAATTGAACAATATTTCTTGCAAATATTTTAGAGCATGAAGAAAGAGACAAAAAGAGAGGCAGAGGGGGAGGGGCAGAGAGAGAAAGGGGCAGGAAGAAAAGAAAAGGGAGGGGAAGAAAGACAGGCATCCCACTTTCAAAACTAGAGTCTGCACCAGTAAGGTGGTTCTGAGGACAAAGGACTAAGCTAAGCCCTCCAGTTTTCCCCTCAACTCCATGTCTGAGACACAACTACACTAACATGTTCCGATTTTTGCTGTTAAATTAAACACCACATGCACACACATACACATAATCATCACTATCATCCACATAATATCAAGTGCTTTCCTGGAACTCTTCCCACAGTGTATATGTATCTAGACCATTACTATCTAATTCAGCAGCCATAGCTGCATGTCACTACACAACACTCAAATGTGACCAACCTGAACTAAAATGACTGGAAAGTGTAAAATGCACTCTGACTTAGAAGGACGCAAACAAATAAAAGAGAGTACATGTGCTTGGACATATTGAGAAAAATAAAGCACAAAATTAAAAATTAATTTCAGCTATTTTTACTATGGCTTCTATGAAATTTAAATATCCCATGTGGCTGGCTTTCAATTTCTGTGGGAGAACTGATCTCAAACCCCAAGAAAGCATAGCTTTCTCCTGTCACCCTCCCGCCACTCCCTGACTCCTAACTTCCACAATTCCTACCCAGCACATCAGTTTGCTATAGAATGGGCTGTCCCAGCACCATTGACAATCATTATTCTTCCTTGCTTGTGGCCAGAGGCGGTATATTTCTGAATTTAGAATCAAAAGTAGAAGCTAAATTATAAATATGATGGAGGAATAGTCACCTCACAGCATAGCTGCTAAGGACACGCTGGTTTAAGACTTGCTCTGACAGGCAAGAAGATGTTCAGAGATAAATATACAACACAAGACGCTCAGAAGATCCTCTGCCCATAACTGTCACCCGCAACACTTCCTGCCATGAGATGGGACAGTTCTTAAACAAGCAAACATATTCTGGGGTTACTAAGCTCAGGACATCTAAACCCTTAGACAAGTCTCAAGGTTAAAGAAACACTGCCTTCACTTCCTGCACTTTAACAGAACCGGGTAGAATCCAGATTACCATTCATCTGCTGCGAGGGGTTGTTCAGGCAGCGCTTCTGAAACTGTGCCTTGTAGATGGGATTCAGTCCCAGGAATAGGTCCTGAACACACACATGTAATTCAGAGAACTTTCAGGTAGGGCTGAGACCATAACCCAAACAGGATGGGCTCAATAAGAATTAGAGAGGTAAGGGGGTCCCAAACTAATAAACTACAAGTTCCTTTCAGTTCATTTTTTAACATTTTCTTTTGATTCTTAAATGCCATGAAGAGGATTAGTTGCTTCAAGAGATTTCTTAACATACCCACATGCCCAGCATTGCCATTTAAAATAATAAAGAACTGGTACAGCCCAGGCGCTAACCTCTGAGGGTGGATACTGACTGCAAGCCTTCAGCTTGACATCCTGGCACACAATGGGTGATGCCGGCTCTGCACGCTTCATTGCAGCCCTAACCTTACCCTGGGACTGTTCATATCTTCAAATAGGAACCCCATAAACATCCTTCAATCCCATCATTGCAGGCCTCTATTTCTTTTCTCCTCCCCTTTTTCTCCAGATACTCCCTTATTGAATACCAGGAAGCAGACAGACATGGTAGGAGCCACCATGGAGGGGTGCAGTCAGAGAGACTAGGTAACTGAAGTTTGCAGATGGCTGGTAACTTCACTGGATTTTGTCTTGCCATTCAAGCAATTACAAGAATAGGAAACAGGTGGCATTGCTTCACCAAGAACCCTGTGTATTGAAAGACGGTATCCTTCAGTTCCCTTTTCCAGTAGGAAAAGAAAAATCTAGAAAAAGAAACATTCCTCCCCCCCCCCTTATTTAGCTTTTACTTAGATCTTCAATCGAGATAAAAAGGAATAAGTGAAACCTGAACCCAAAATGCTGCAGGGAGGGCACAATGATCACGAACTACATGAGCAGATGGATGTTCTGCCCTCCAGCTGCAGCTGCAAGGGTCTCATGGTCAAGGGGCATGCAAGGCAGAACTCTCAGCACCGTCCACAGTGGGCAGCAGTCAACTCCTGCCAGATCTGCTGTTCCTGGACCCAAGGTGCTCTGCGACTACCACAATTATCATGCCTGCTTCTGCCTTCCCAAAGACCACGTGTGTCATCCAGCCACTCAGTCTCAACAGTTCAGACTGCAAACTGGGAACTGTTCATGTCTGGCCCATCACTTGCCATGGACAAGCTATAGGAACTGTATGTTCAGGATGAAGTTCTCAACCTCAAAATTCACCTCATAGATGGACTTAACCACTAGTGTGTGTCATTATGGCATGTGAAGTCACCACCCTGGCACATGAATCCTGGAATAATTAGGTGAGTAGGGGAATCCTTGTAACCAAATCCTTTCTCTTAATTGCCTGGAGCAGCAATATTTTCTGCTATCTCTGAAACGCTGTCTGTAAACAATTCAAAGGAGATAAGACCCTAGGGGCTCATCATTAACAATGGTATCTAAAATCACAGCATAGTTGACCATGGCAGCCAGCAAGCATCTCCAGGGCACAGCAGAATCTTCACAGCCACCAGAGGAAATCTTGCATGGCCCAGAAGACTTAGCTCTTGCCACGCATGATACTTGCTTTATTTAACTTGGCATCACACTGTATTCATTAGAACCTTAGAAGAGCTGTTGCCATTGATGACTTCAATCTCTGGGTACACAAAGTTTCATTCCTGTCATTGCTAATGAAGCTGAGAACTGGAGACTAGACAGGTCATAGGCCCTAGGGGAAAACCTACAACTATTATTCTGATAAGTGAACATAGCAATAAAATAACTCCTGATGATACCCATAGATCAGAATATCTTTCGGCCCTCACCAGAGGAACTTCTTGCGATAGATGGCCATTAACGTAGAAACTCACAACTGGATGACGTGCAGAGAGTGTGGGACTTTGGAGCACTCATTCCTGTATGGGATATCTATGTGAGAGAAGAAGTGGGAGGATTATAACAACCAGAGGTAATAGACAATTTTAAAGAAACAGAATTTTCCAGACAGAGCCAAGCAGATGCACTCATAGATACCATAACGGGCTCGAGCCAAACAAAAGCTCAGAAATGAAGTGGGCATAAAATTTCCACCCCTAGTCAAGAGACTATTCATAAATAATAGCCCCTGGAAGAAGAAAAAAATCCATTTTATTCAATTATGTGACACTGGGTCTATCAACCACACTCCAGCACAGACCTCATGGTCAGGAGAAGTTAGCCATGTGTTGTGGCTCCTTCGTTTTTTGTTTGTTTGTTTTATTTTTTGTTTTTGACTTAAAAAGAGAGGCGTGAAAATTAACTTGGGTGGTTTGGAGTGAACAGGACCTAGGAGCTGTTGGAGGATGGGAAAGAATATGATTAAAAGTATCAAGTTCTTAAAGAATAGACAATAAAAATCAAATTAAAAGGCACATACTTTTTCATAGGAAGGAGTGCTAGAGAGAAGAGACAAGCACATAGTGCTTTGTTTGGTTAAAATACAAACTAGTTCATTCTAGAACCTTCGTGTCCTTTAGTCTCACCATCCTGAGAATACAGTCATGATGTCCCTCCTTGTACCAAGGTTGCTGCAGCAGGTCCACATGCCTTTCAGGATCTCTCTGTAAATCTCTTTTCAAGGTGGGGAGGGATCTCCCTAAAAACTAAGAGAGCATGATTTCCTACCTAGTATCCAAGATTGGTGACCTGGCTGCAAAGGATATGACAAATTTAGCCTCTGTCATGGAAGGAAGTCTCTTCAGTCATGAAGGTGGAAAAGGGACGTGGATTACGGTAATGGATGGACCCTCACCCTCCAAACTGGAACATCTGAAATCCCCTCTTGGGGAGGTGAAGCCAACGAGGCTCAAGGTCAAGATACAAAACTTCCCCACCTGTCATGTCTTTATGTTCCACTGTCCTGTGCTAGTCTGTCCCATCCCTCTAGGAACAAACCCTAGAATGTAATCACTTGAGGCAGACACTGCCCAAGAATGCAAAGGGAAAATGAAGTAATAAATAAAAGAAGCTGTAAAGAAAGAAATAGACTAGGAGAGGAAAAGGAGAGGCCTGAGGAACGGAGAGAGAGAAGGGACAGGCAAACCAAAAAAAGTGATGTGGAAGGAAGTCAGCCCTTAGTTCTGTTCCTCTGTCACCCCACCCCTAAGTACTGCTTCATCTGGGAATTAAGCAAACCCTATCAACTTGCTGCAGGGTAGCCAGAACTGAATGAGATCAACCCTGCTCCACAGAAAGGCACAAGGACCATGAAGCTGTAGGTTCCCTTCTCATGACATAGAGGGAGTCTCCAGGTGGGGTGGGAAGGGTGGATAACTGGGAAATATTACTGAAGGCCTCCAAAGCCTCCTCACCTCTGATACTGCAAAGCCTGATCAGTTGTGTTCATGGTCCAAGATCTTCACCATTATTCTCTCTTCTCCCCCACTGCAGAGGGAGGCTCAGCCCAAGTGTTCTTTTCTCCAACAGATGGGGCTCAGAGTGGGCTGATGCCAAAGTCTGTCAGGGTATCCTCTATTCCCTCTTACTTTCTCTTGTTTCACCTGCAAAACAGAATTCATCGAATCCTGAAACATTTCTCACAAACACACACACACACACACACACACACACACACACACACACACATACACACAAAGACGATCATTAAAGAGCATCTTATTTTTCGTGCTATTCTCTACATAATAAGATGCAAAGAACATTTTCAACTTGGCATTTGGAAAGCTTTCAGGCAGTCTTCCCCACCACCACCACCACCACGTATGGTGGTGGTCATTTAAACCACCAGGTATTAATGTGTTACATAAAAATATTGTTTGGCCAAGGAAGGTTTGAAGTTGTTTCACAAGCAGCAGGAGCTTCTCGTCTCCCAAGAATGTACCTACCAAGCAGCTTTGCTCCTTTAAATAAAACTTGGAAGTTGAGGGAGGGCAAAAGCCAAGGGCAGGGAGGGCTCTTGGTAAGACTTTGGGTTCCCCCAAAAGTCCTTGCTTCATGCATTTCCAAGTCAGAAGGCATTGTACTCTGGGGATTGGATGGGTCACTGCTTTCTGGCCTTGCAGCTCAGACTGGAGAAGGTACTTGAACAGTGTGGAGATTGTACAACATCCACTGTACAGTCTGACTTCCCTTTCTGTTATGAGAAGTTATGGAAGAAAAAGCCTATGGAGACCATAGAATTATTTATGCAAAACTTCATTCAAAAATGGAAAAACAAAGAGAAAAGGCTTGTGAAATTCAGCTATAATCTAGCTATAGCCCTTTTCTCATAATTCCCTCCTTAAACCAAGGAAATTTGCAGCACGAACACTCACAGGTGCACACAAGTATACCCAGCACTTGAGAAGAGTCAGTTTGGGAGTGGAGAGATGAGTGAGTCTCAGCTCACTTGATGCTCATGCAGAGGTCTTGGGTTCTGGAGCAGTAACTTACAACTGCCTGTTTCCACAGTTCCAGGGAATCTAGCACCTCCTTCTAGTCTCTTCAGGCTTGATACATGCACACAGTACTCCTGCACACATGCATGCAAAAACATTCATGCACATAAAATAAAAATTAATAGTTTTTTTTGAAAAAAAGAACAAAAAGGCAGCTTCCCTGAACTGACGGAACAGCCTCTAAACTAACTATCGGCAGTGATGAAATATCAAGGTTGATTTTAAAATATCTATAAGAATTCCCAGTTCTACCCTTCCATTTATATTGATTTTCTGGTTTTGTTTACTCAAAAGTCAGGTGCCCTAACCTTGAAGACAACTACAAGGAGATACAGGGTGTCTCTCTCTCTCCTTGCCAGCATGTGCTTGTAAGTCTCCTAGAGGCAACTGCAGACCCTCTGCATCCAAAATAGATTCAGGCCATTCCTTCTGCACAAAAAAAAAAGGAAGCAAATAGAATGAAATGTTTCTGAAGTTCCCAGAAAGTCATAACTCATTAAATAATCTTGAAGCCTGACTGAACTGAGCTTCAGTGATTAGGCTATTACGGGGCTACCTTAGCTATACAAATAGTCATTTATTGACCACCTCTGTGTGTGATGTAAAATCCTTGTGGCTATAACGTGAATTCTTTTGCAATGTACAAACAGAACCCTAACTGTTACCAACACAAAAGCTAAGACTGTTATCAAATAGCATCTGATGCCTATATCAAAGATTCCCGTGCTTTATTGTATCCAGTTTTCTGGTGTTTCCAGAGATACAAGCCCAGACTACACTACCCAACAGACCTTTCAGTCACAATAGATGGTAAAAGATGTGCCATCATAAAATAAAATTCAAGCAATATCTATCTACAAAATCAGCCCTGTAGAAAGTACTAGAAGGACATTGCTAACTCTCAGCATCGATGGTCTAAATTTCCCAATAAAAAGACAGACTAACAGAATGAATACAAAAAACAGGATCCTTCCTTCTTCATCCAAGCAACACACCTCAACATCAAGCATAGACATCACCTCAGGGCAAAGGAATTGAAAAAGATATTCAAAGCAAATGAACCTAAAAGCAAGCTGGTATAGTCATTTTAATATCTGACAAAATAGACTTGATACCAATCTAATCAGAACTTATAGAGAAGGGCACAAATTCATCAAAGAAAAATATCCAACAAGAGGGCATTACAATTCTTAGTATCTATGCACCAAACACAAGGGCACTGGACTTTGTAAAAGAAACACTGCTAAAGCTTAAATCACATATTGACTCTCACACACTGATAGTGGAAGTCTTTAATACCCTACTCTCACCAACATACAGGCCATCCAAACCAAAATTAAACAGAAATTCTGCAGCTAAAAGATGTTATAAAAACAAATGGACAGATATTTACAGAATATTTCACCCAAACACAAAAGAATATACCTTCTTCTCAGCACTCCAAAAAATTTTCTCCAAAATTGACCACATACCTGAACACAAACCAAGTCTCAGCAGATGCAAGAAAACTGAAATAACACCCCACATCTTATCTGACCACCATGGACTAAAGCTAGATATCAAAAACAGAAAGCTTACAGCTCTTGAAAACTGAACAACTCTCTAATAAATGAGAAATAGGTCAAGACAGACATTAATAAAAGAGTTAAAGACTTTCTTTAATTTAATGAAAATGAAAGCACAATGTACACAAACTTACAGGATTCGATGAAAGTGTTTTTTAAGAGCCAAGTTCACAGCACTAAGTGCCTTCATAAAAATTTAGAAAGATCTTATACTAGTAACTCAAAAACACACCTGAAGGAACAAAAACAAAAAGAAGAGATCACACCCAACAGGAATAGATGGCAAGAATTATCAAACTGGGGACTGAAATCAATAAAAATAGAAGCAAAATAAAACAATACAAAGAATCAATGTAATAAAAAGCACATTCTTTGAGAAAAATCAATAAGATAGACAAACCTATATCCAAGTTAACTAAAAGGGAAAGAGAGAATATCCAAAGTAACAAAATTAGAGACATAACAGATAACAAGGAAATCCAGAAAATCATAAGGATAGCCTTTAAAAACCTGTATCCCAACAAATTGAAAATTTTTAAAGAAATGGATAATTTTCCTGATTCCATTTACCAAAGCTAAAGCAAGATCAGATTATCAATTTAGAAAGACATATAACACTAGTGAAATAGAACCAGTAATTAAAACCCTACCATCCAAAAAAAAAAAAAAAGAAAGAAAGAAAGAAAGACAGAAAAAAAATCCCAGGGCCAGATAGTTAAGGAAAAAATTATACCAGACTTAAAAAGTACAGTTAATGTCAATACTTCTTAAATTATTCCACAAAATAGAAACAGTAGAAATTGCCCAACTTTTTTTCTGAGGCCATAGTTACCATGATACCCAAACCACACAAAGACTAAAAAAAATCAAACTAAAACGAAATTTCATTATGAACATTCATACAAAACTTCTCAATAAAATACCAGAAAACTGAATCTAAGAACACATCCAAGAAATCATCCACTATGATTAAGTAGGCTTCATCCAAGAGACGTATAAATGGGTCAACATTCATAAATCCACAAATGAAATCCATCATGTGAACAAAGTGAAAGGAGAAACAACACTGATGTGGGATTCCCTTCTGTATGTTGTGAATATATTTTATTACCATTGGTTAATGAAGAAGCTTTTTTGGCCTATGGTAGGGCAGAATATAGCAAGGCGGAAAATACAAGCAAAAATAGAGAAGGAAAGAAGGCAGAATCAGGCAGATGCCATGTAGCAGCCTAAGGAGAAAGATGCCAGAAACTTACTGGTAAGCTATAGCCTCGTGGTGATACACAGATCAATAGAAATGGATTAATTTAAGATATAAGAGCTAGCTAGGAATATGCCTGAGCCACTGGCCAAACAGTGTTGTAATTAATACACTTTTTGTGTGATTATTCAGGTCTGGGTGGCCAGGAAATGAAAGCACAGTCTCCATTTACACCACATGACCATCCCATTGGATGCAGAAAAGAACTTTTTTTAAAAAAGTCCTGTAGGTATTAAAGACACAAGAGACAGGCCTCAACATAATAAAGGCTATTTACAGAAAGCATCTTCAACAAATGGTACTGGGAAAAACTGGATGGTTTTGCAATAACAAATAACAAAAAATGACTCCTAATGACACTCCGATATTCTCATAGATTAGTGCCTTGCTCTTCCATCATCTGAGAAGCTTCCTCCTGAAGCAAATGGGAACAAACACAGAGACCCACATCTAGACATTATTCAAAGGATGAAAAATCCTTGGAACACTCAGCTCTAAATGGGATGTCTCCATCAAATACCTCCTCTCAAGGCTCAGGGAACCCTGGGAAGAGGAGGCAGAAAGAGTGTAAGAGCCAGAGCAGATGAAGGACACTAGGAGAACAAGGCCATCTAAATCAACAGGGTCAATGCACATATGAACTCACAGAGACTGAGGCAGCCCACACAGGGCCTGCACTGGCCTGCCCCAGAGGAGTCCTAGAGCAGAAAAGAGGTGGGCATGTGCCCCATATCTAACCCACATGCTATCTCCAGTTGACAACCACTTACAATGAAAATTTGTTTTCTCCAAAGAATCTCAGTGGGGAAACAAACTACTCTTAATGGAAGGTTACAAGCCCAGAAGTAGGTGGCCAAGAGGAACTGAATTCAACGGCATCATTGGAGGTTCTTTTTTTCATAATGTCCTGTCCAGACTTTTTATTTTTTAATTTCATTCATATATTTTTCAATTTTTTTAACCTTCATGTATATATCATGGCCTTAAGTTTAGTGTTTCTATGGGAATCACTGAGTGTATGGAAGAGTGAGTCTCTGCATCCATACCTGCTTCACCTGCCTTTTCTTGAGCTCTTTTCCTTCTGTCTGTTGGTTTTTTTCCTGTTCTGATGAATTGGGCTTTTTCTTTATTTTATTGTGTTTTATTATTATTTCTTTGAAGTCTGTTTGTTTTCTAAACAGGATGGATCTTGTTGGGAGAAGGTGAAGAGGGTGTGAGAGGGATAGACAGAAAACATAATCAGGATATATTGTGTTAAGGAAAAAAACTAGTTTCAAAAAAAGAAGAAAAAAAGAAACTTGAAGCCCTTCATAGACTGCAGTTCAGAGACATCCACAGAACTCTCCTCACCATGAATTCCTTGTTCTGCTTCCAGTGTAGTTTGCCGGTATCACAAGCCAAGGGACGGACACTTCTTCAGGAAATGACCCAAAATGGCTTCCTCTGTCTTCAGCTGTGGCAGCATTGGCTGTGGGTTAACCAACCCCGGAAGCTCACAGTTTTCAATGAGGCTTAGATTTTTGTGTACTTCAGTGAAAAGCTTTAGATAAAAATTCAAGAACAAATTATTTGTATAAAAGAGTCTATTCAAGAGACATAAGGGCTAGCATTTGGAATTGTGAAAATATTTGGTGTTGGGATTAAATTTTATCACTGGTGGCCACCTCCAGAAATCAAATCTAACTCTGAAGAAGCCCACACAGTTCTGGCTTCCACTCACTCACTCAATAAATATTTAGCAAGTATCTACAAAACAGTGTCCTTCCTACAGCTGGAAGTGCAATAGTCAAGGAGACAGACACTTCTGCCCTCAGAGACTTGACACTCTAACCACAGTGGCAAATGCAGTACAAGCTGCATGGTTAAAATTCATTCACACTAAATAGAGACGAGGGCTGGTGACAAAAAAAAAATTGATGATGATGATGATGATGATGATAGTAATGATAAATTAGGGAAGAGGTACTGAGATGAAAATTCGGAGTTAACTTTGAGTTAAACAGATTTTCTTGGCTCTTGGTAAACTGTTTTGGGGACTAAGGTTCTAGAAAATTCAATATCTCAAACCATTCTGAGTCTGGAGTTCTTGTCTCACAGAGCACATGGGGTAAGCTGTAGAAAGAGGTTTATTGTAGATTCGCAGGTGGGAGCATGAGAGAAAGGGAGAAGGCAGCGCTCCTGTGCAGCAGGAAACAACCAAGGATCCTGATGACCAAGGATACTGGCTGCGGGTCCACTGCTGTTCTGAGAGGGCTCAAACACCTCATGGCAGGACCTGGGGTGAAACATGGGAGGAGGGTGACCTTGTCAGTGCCAATGGCCGGACCATAGGTGTCCAGGTGTCTCCTTTCTGCTTTAACCACATCTTTATGTAAGTCTTCCAGGCAGTGTAAGAGGTGACATGAAACCAGGAGTCGGTACTCTCTTCTGGCATCCTGGTTTCTAGCAAGAACATTATCAGAACTGCCCCCACTTGGCCAGTTTCTGTGTCCTATTCTCAACAGGACGGTGAGAAGAGAAATGCCAGGGAGCTGTTGAAGGCAGCAGCTTCTCTAAAGATATGCGTCTCTCAATGGACCTTAGAAAATAGGAGGTGAGACACATGAAAGCTGGAAGGAGGGGTTCCAGAGGGGAAAGAAGGACTGTAAAAGCCCTCTGAATCAGATGAGTGAGCCTAGGGAGCCCTGGAGAAACATCACAACTGAGGAAAAAAGGTCAAGGAAAGTACAGAAGTGAGACACAAATGACCTAGAAAGCTAGATCATTCGGGTTTCTTTATCCCTATAAAGGTGATAAAATAGTAAACTTAACTTAAAAAAAAAAAACCCTGAATGATGTTGTATTCATTATTCTGGTCTACGGATTGTCCCGCCTGGTATTTACTGGAAGTCTGGTCTTCCTTCTTTTTTTCTAACAGCTTGTTCCACCTCTTTCTTTCCCCTCTGTTTCCTATTGGCTTCCAGATTCCCATCATAATCCTCTGTACCTTCATCTCTCCACCGTTCCCAGAGAAAAGCCCTCCTCTATGAAGCTGTCAATGGCTCAGACTACAGGGCGAATACTCTCCTTTTACATTCCAATGGGAGGATACGGGCTTGAAAGGGCACATCAGATTCTTAAAACAGCCCACTGAAATAGGAGAGAGGGTTCGCCTTTTACAGAAGTCACCCTCCACAACCAAGTGGCCTAGCTAGATGAGCAATGGGGGAACAGCTGAGCTATGAAGGAACGGCAGAACTCAAGTACCTTGGGTCCATTTTAGGCCATCTCCTTAGTGACTGTCACGACTGATGGGTCTGTTTTAAAGAATTACAAATACCAGCCTTATCAAGAAGAAAGAGACACAGCCTAGACCAGACACCACCAACAGCAAGACCAGGCCACAGAAGATCAGCAGCTGTGTGCTCTCTTGGTCCCTGCTCCCTGGTCATGCTGAAGCCTCTGAGGGTTAAATTTAATCAAGAGAAGAAGGAAAATGCAGTAGAAAAGCACCACACAGCATAACACTCAGGTGGCAGCCTTCTTACTAATTCCCTAGAATATCATTTCTCCTGATGTTGAGTGTCCCCCTGACTGGCATGCAGCTGAGCTCAGCAAAAGTCAGGGGGGAAAAAAATAAAGGCTATGAAATAGGCTCTGGCCCAGGAGAGCACTAACTCCGGGGCCAAGCTTGGCTCTGGGCCGATGCAGTCAAGAAAGGGTTTGCTAACACTGAGGTGTTTCCTCCAGAGGAGAATAACCTTTAATTCAAGTGTATCTTTTTTCATCTTTAAAAGAGCCCATTTATTGGAAGAAAGCAGACAATCACCCGGCCTTTTTTTTTTTTTTTCTGCTGTAATCATTCATTTCACAAATGAGTGCTGAGAGGTAGTGAAGCAGACTAAGAGGGGAACCACTCAGGCCTAAGAAGGTAGACACAGTACTGTGGAGAGTCCCACCCTGGCCCTCGGAGGTATACTGGTCCCCCTCACCAAGGACTCTGAAAGCCCATGTGGCCAAGGAGACAAAATTACCCAACAGTACACCCAACGCAGTCTGTCATGAAATCGAGTCGTGGTTTTTCTTGTCACCCCGGAGAACTCCATCTCTGGTGTTCATACGACAGAATGGCTGGAGTGTTGAGGGGGCTCAGAGGTACAGGGGGGAAGGCCAGGCTAGACCCTTGGATGGTCAATGCAGCTGGGAGGAAAGAGAATGCTGTGGGTTAGAACTTCCATCTTCAGAGTCACTTGAGTCTGACGGATCTGACTAGTGGAACTCCTGAAGGAGAAGATGTGATCTGCCTGGGGATGAAGATTCCCTACCTTTTTATTGTTGTTGTTGTTGTTGTTGTTGTTGTTGTTGTTGTTGTTGTTGTTATGGTCTTAGCCACAAAGCAGAGTATAATTTTCCAATGCTAAGATAATCTATAAAGGACCCGGGCCAGCCAGTGCCAGCTGCTAGGTAGGGGACGCAGAGGCCAAGTGGTTATTGGTATCTGGGATTCATGGATGAGAACTAAACATACTTCATACTGAAAATGGCCCATCATGATTTATTTCTTACAGTCCCAGGGATTGAACTCTGACTGTTAAGTTTGGTGACAAGTATCCTTATTTGCTAGACTCTCTCACTGGTCCCTCTTTAAGTTATTATATTGTAGTGATGGAAAATGGTTGGCTCAGGCATTGGAGGATGCTGGTAGGGAGGAGAATTTAAAACTGAGCTAAGGGAGAGACGAGAGCATGGGCTAGTGGTCATTAATCCCTTTCAACCCCATCATGCAGGAAGAGCTTGCGCCTGCATGTACCTGCAGCCAGAGGGCCGCTGCACCCTAACCGACTCACAGCTGGGGAAGCATGCATTCATCATAAATCACCTTATAGTTCCTCCACGTTGGTAATACGCTGACACACACAAGTGTGTCCTTTATATTCTCTTAAAGGTAAGAAGCATTACGTGAATTCTGCAACACCTTAGAAGAAGATATTTGAGAATCAATGGACACAGCAAGGTTTCTAAACCTAGAACTGGAGCATGTGGGAGAATGAGGGGCCAGGATTGCCTACCACATAAAGTCCTGAAGCATGCCACAGGGGCGGTGGAGAGTCTGGAAAAAAATTTGCTTTGCAACCAGATAAATCCTTAACTACCCTGTCTACCGCCTCCCTCTACCTCTTCCCACACCCCTCGATAATACTTAGCTCTCATGGACCCCATCTCCTAAAGGTGCTGCCCCTGTAGCACCTCCCTGCAAAGCAAACTCCTGACCCATGCCCTGGGGATGAGGCCTTCGATGCCGACAGAATGTGACATTAGCCAATCAGTCAGATACCTTGTGCTACAGAGGACACACTATAATGTGTCCAAAGATCCAGCTTGAAGTTGAAAATTTCCTGGACTAACAACCTTGAAGAAGTCACTGGCTGTTTATGTAATTCAATTTCTGCAACTGTGAATAGGGACAACAGCCTGCTGAGGAAGGATGTGTGAGCCAGCCTGTGAGAAAGAATGCCTGAAACTGCCTCTTTGGCAATACTGCTCCCGCGGAAATGGCAAAGGTTTCTTGGGAAGGTGTCAATCCATCTGATTTAATCAGCTGACCTCCTTGCACCCATGACTGCGCTTTTACCCTTGGAAAAAATAGAACTTGCAGGCTGTCTGGTGCAGGAAGGAAGGCAGGGGCCAAGAGCCAGGCTGGAAATACAGAATCAGCGCTTGTTGCAGTGTACACAGAGTTTTGTGAGCACTTGAGAAGTACCCTAAAGAAAGTGAAAGATCACTGAAGAGCAGGTTAGCTCAGGTCACCTGACTTGGACTATTCCAATGGAAATAAGATATGCAAGCACAGGGCTAGCTTAGCAGCCCAGGGCCCCAGCTAGCTTGAGATTCACACACACACACACACACACACACACACACACACCTCTCTTCCTACAGCGTACTTAGGAACCCGGGCTCCCCCTGAATCTCTCTGCACATACAACCCTCTCCAAACAAAAGGACCAATTACGCCTGCCTGTAATTCCCTAGCAAACCTTAGAAACCCCTTTCCTGAAGAGACCTAGAAGAAGGGGTAGTCTGATACAGTCAAACTGGTTTGGCGCACATAATCAATACTCAATAAGGCAAACTGTGTCTCTGAACCTTTAGGGGAAAGTCCTTACCATCTTAGAGTTATGTGTGACTGAGCATGCATCAACTGTATCATGGAACCGGGCTTGAACAGTGGACAATGGTCTACATAGTCCAAGACCAACAAATAAAACCGAAAACAACCTGTGCTCTACCAAACAGCTCGCCCGCCCTTTTCTAGGGCTCACAGAAGGAAGACCCCGGCAGGCTCCCGGCACTCCGGTGCTTTGTGCTTCCTCGGGCCGCTTCTATCTCGCAGTATTTCTAGTATGTACTTCATTTCTCTTCTGACTAACATCTTTTGCTGCTCTGCATTTTGTATGTACTTCTTCAGTTCTTTGAGAAAGAGGCCAAGAACCTGAAAACATGTGGTATAGAGACCACCAGCAGAAGCAGGGCATCTCCCAGGAGAAAGCCGGAGCTCAGCGCCAGCCCCTGTTTCAGTCATCCCTGAGAGATCCACAGACAGCGCTATTGCCCGAGAGTGTGCATCTGTGACTCTATCAACCGTGTGGACATGGGGCAGCCTTTCAGTAATCCGTAGGCAAAGTGGGCTGTCTAGAGTGGTGCTACGCAGAGAAACAGCATGTGAGTAAGTGTAGTTTCTCTTTAACTCTGTACACCAACCAGGCTGGCCTCAAACCACCAGGATAGCCAGGGCCACACAGAGGACCCCTGTCTTGGAAAACCAAAACTAAGTAAATGAATAAATTGCTGAACAAACAATACCAAGATGGTGGAACTGCATGGAATATTAAGACCTTGTGATGTTTTTGATAAGATAGAAGAAATGATTTGAAATACAAAATAAAATAATTCTAGTTTAAAATCCAAGAGAAATCATTGACTAGGTATGGGAATACATATACAGGTTTGAGCTCCTGAAAGACAAAATCTTTAAATGAAACAAAACAAAAATGACTTTAGGTAAGACAATTTTGTTTTGTTTGGGAGGTTTGTTTGTCTGTTTGTTTGTTTGTTTGTTTGTTTTTTGAGACGGGGGGGTCTCTCTGTGTAGACCTGGCTGTCCTGAAACTCACTTTGTAAAATAGGCTGGAGTCAAATTCACAAAGATTGCCCTGCCTCTCCTCTGCTTCTTGATGCTGGAAATAAAGGTGTGTGCCACCATGCCCAGCAAGACAAAATTTTCTAATTAGTACCCCCAAAGGTTTTTAAGTGGAGTTCATTAGCACGTTGGGCGCCACTCTGTTGAATTAGGAGCGGCGGGGCTGCGACCCCAGCACCCGGCTGCCTGCACGGCTAGCTTTATACCCAAAATAATTACACGGAAACTGTATTTTTTTAATCACTGTCTGACCCATTAGTTTTAGCCTCTTATTGGTTAGCTCTTACATATTGATCTAACCCATTTTTATTATTTTGTGTGGCCCACGAGCTGGCTTACCAGAAATGATCTTAACCTGTATCTGCCTGGCGTGGGAGAACCATGGCGACTCACTGACTCAAGCTTCTTTCTCCCAGCATCCTGTTCTGTTTTTTCCGCCTACCTAAGGGCTGGCCTATAAAATGGGCCTAGGCAGTTTCTTTATTAATAAAAAATCACTCCCACATCATCAGTGGGCACCTGCCCACCTGTATGCATTGTATGTATGTATGTGTAAATAAAAATCATTATCTTTCAAAATATGCACAATAAAGGGAAGATAGCACCATCTACCATTTAATCCACAAACCCCACTTATAGTTTCACAGGGGGAGTTTTGAAATACATCACAAAACAGATATAAATATAGTATCCATATTTCTAAAAACGACAAATTGTAAATGGCCCTCAGAAAGTGAGTGGATGAACTGCGGTATGTTTAGACAATGAGATATTTATTTATATGTTCTTTGTATTTGTGGGTTTTTTTTTTCAATCTCTAAAGTAGTCTAATTGTGTTCCTTTACTAACAAGTAGGATTTAGAGTAGAGAGGGTAGGAAAATCACACAACAGCCATGGAAACTCTCAGGTATACAGAAGTAAATACAACAGACAGACAGCAAGACTTTCACAGTTAGAAAACCCAAAATAAAACCTAGGTAAATAGAGAGAGACCAATACGGTCATGTTAACCTTTGCACATCTTAGACAACAGCTCTATTGTTGAACTATAGTCTTTGATTTTTTTTAATATGGGGTTTCACTACGCCATATAGACTGACCTTGAATTTGTGATTCTCCTGTCTCTACCTCCCAAATACAAGAATTACAGGGCAACTACAGGCACACCAGAATACCCAGCCAGGCTGTTCTAAACAACCAATAAATAGCAAGTTGCCTTTAATTACGTCTGAGTACTGAACTGTTTTATACTTTGTGAACTGGTCTGGATGAGGTTAGATCTTCAGGGTGTAATGATAAATCTTCTGGAGGCTAATCTCACAGCTGGCTTTTTAAAAATAATCTTTGTGTACTCCAAACAACATGCATTCTGTGTTTATTCTTGAATCATTGAATCCCAGCCTGGTAATTCCATCCCACAACCCTCACTTTCCTACTGTCTGGAATACAACCTTCAGACACTCTCCAAGTGTTAGTCAGTACTCCCCATATAGCAATCATGTGAGACCATGGATGCCTCCCCTAATTCCTGTTTCAACCCCTACATTCGAATAATAATTTTGCTGTGGACTACTGGTAGCCCAGTGATTGAAATGGTTAATATTGTTGATGAGATAGAATCTAGAGTCACATAGGAGACAAATCTAGGGGTACAACTATGGGGCAGTTTCTAGTTTGAGTGAACTGAGGTGAGAATACCCATTATAACTATGGGTACAACCATCCCAGACTAGATAAAAATGAGAAAGCAAGCTGAACAGCAGCATGCCCTTCTCTCTGCCTCCTTTCCTGATGGCAGACACAATGCCACCAAATGCTTCTTGCCAGCTGCACCATGCTTTCTCCAGCAAGAGAGACTGTGTGCCCTACAACCGTAAGCCAAAATGAAAGCTTCTTTGCCTTGTTTCATGTCAAGTGTTTTGTGATGGCAACAAGAAAAGGTAAGGCTTGTGTGGCTTACCCCAGAACTATCAAGAAAGCTCCAATCTTGTATATAACAATTTTCCTCTGGGTTTACAGCCTGCTTCCTCGATACTTTGAACATATTAATTCACTGCAGCACCACACCCAGTGCTGCTTTGTAAAGAAAGGTTGTAATCTGATTTTCTTGTTCCTTTGGGTAATATGTGTTTTATCTTTGAAAACTTGTAAAAAAAAAATCCTCTTTTTCTTTGATATCCTTTAATGTTACTGAAGAATGTCTCTGTGTGAGGTCATCTCCCCTGCTCAGCCCTCTGTGTCCTTTCAGTACAGAATCCCTTTTCCTTCTGTGATCTTCTTAGGTAGATATTATAGCCACTTCAACCCTCCATATATGCTTACTGTACTCCTCACATGTCTATATCCTACGCCAGGGCCTTCTAACAAAGTTTCTTCTTTCAGAATCTCAAACTGTTAGCATGTTCTTTGGCTGTCATCATTTTGAAAGGCAGCCATCCATGGAATTCTTTGTGTAAATTATTTATAGCTACTCCGTGGCTCTAGTTGGCTTCTCTTTGTGTCTGTTTCTCTTTGCTTTGTTTTTCAGTGGTCTCTTATCTCTTTAAAGATAATTGCTAAGCTTATTTTTTAATTATGTTCATTCTGTTTCCTCTGGTTTACCTTGTTTGTTTCAATGTATTTCTCCCAAAGAATTCCTTTTCCTTGAGTATCTACCTAATTTTTTCCATATCAGCTAATCTTTTCTTCCCCTAGGACAATCAACAGCTTTCAAACGTAATATCTGCCTTGTAGAAGAGCTGGGCTTGTGCTTTTTCTTCTTCAGGTAAATTGAAGGGAAATGGTTTCAAGGTTGCAAACGTACACTCCTATTCTCAAGCCTCCTCTGCTCAGCACGGCCCTGGCCTCATGCTGGTATCTTCTCAGGCTCTCAGGTGATAGACAGACTCTGTGCAGATTGATGTTGAGTGGAGCAGGAAGGCAGGATGACAGAATGCTCAGGGGCCTTCAGTTATCTTGACACTGGCCTCTCCTCTGGGGTGGACTCTTCCTTGGTGCCCTACCACTGCATCCTGGTCTTGTTGCTTTCCTCCCCAAGAAACAGGCAACACCCAAACTCAACCCAGAGAAAAGAAAGGACATGCCAGAAAGCTGTCTCAGCTGATCACTGCATGTCACTGACTTCCTCATCTCCTGAATGAGAACACCTCAGAATGCATCAGGTGGGGGAACACAAATCAAATAATCCTACACTAGCTCCAAATATGGTATATTAAGGTTTTTCTTTATTAAAAAGGAAATTGCACAGAACAGGAAAGGGGTCAAACATTCAGGTGCAAAACACAGGAAGAAAGGGGCGAGTAGGTGGCATCATAGCTTTTTGGTACAAGGCCATGCCTCAACCTGGATCAGCCTCTCAAAGGCCATTAGCTGAAGGAAGTTCCACATCATTTCTGACTTTTGTCTAAATAAGAGAGTTTCAAACCCAATACAAAACTATATATGATAAGAACAGATATAAAGTTTAAAAATTAGAATTACAACCAGCATAAATGATATTAAGCAAGGAACATATGCTAAATATTTCAATAATCATTCTATTCTAAGGAGTCTAAGTCTTGTATTTAGAAATGGCTTGGCTAAATCATATGACTATTAATTAATCTTCAACTCCATCAAAGGTCTGAAAAAGGAGATAATATTACTTGAGTAGGCAGGAAGCACAATCAAGCAGCTTCCAAAATGTACAGTAGATGACAGAGACAACTGGCTACCTGGGCAATCACCCAAAGTCTCAATTGCAATGTTGAAGCAACCAACTTTGTCTAAGGCCTAGAGTAACTGACAGATCATTTTTCAGAGGCAGAAAAAATTTTCAAAACTGTCTTACCCTGTCTTAGCAAGGTGTTGGGGGCTGCAGATCTCCAGCCCCTTGATTTTCTTTGCCTGCCTCAGACCCTTTGCCTGCTGGAGTGAACTGAGCAAAACAACTTGTTTTCCTGTGCCTGCAGCTACTCTGAGCATGAGACCCTCGTGAGCTTCTGATGACAGGGGAGTGGGTTTTACAGCTGGAAATCCCAAGAGCTGGGGTATGGCTATCAGTTAAGGATCCCTATATAAGCTTCCCTGGAGCACAATAAAGTTGGCATTCTTCTTTCAAGGATGACCCGTGTCCCCACATCTCTGTCTGTGTGTGTATGTTTTTAAACCTCCAGCCTAGTTCCTGGCTTGTGTACTATCCTTTACTGCAGGTACTATAGCAAGGATTGGCAGTCTTTTTTCTTGTGTCCTGCTTGACAAGTCCAGACATCATGCATTTTGTCAGTGGTCAAGGCATGGGCAGTTCCTCACCCAAAGGCCAGCTTTGCCAAGAAGAAAACAATCTCCAAGTGGAGTGTCAACATTCTCTCAGGAATAGATCAGTTCTGCTGAGAGCAAATGTATCTCAGGTCAATAGAACCCTAAGTTATTTAAATGCCATGTTCTACAGTTCTTTGAAGTGGTTGAAGATTACCTGTCTATGCATAATACAATCACTATGGATCTAAAGAACCTGATTAGTCTAACTATATGTATATTTATATGTATAACAAACATAAATGACTATTGACCTATAATACTTAATACCTGTATAACTTAAAAAATAAGACTTCATATTAGAATATTAAACAAACTTTAAACAACTGTGCAGTAAATGAGGACAATGACAACAAAATGCAAGCAATGTATAATAATCTTGATCAGAGGTAGAAATGTATAACGCAATATGATAAATATATCGTAAAATTGTATCAATATACAAAATGTCTTAAACAGAGATAGAAACATGCATGCACACAATCTGACAAAATAGGAGCATATTCGATATAACAAATATAATTTGAACTTGTTTCAATATACAAGAATCTATGCCAATGTAAATTATCCATAAATAATAGCTCACAAGTATTCACTTTATTACTATTATTATTATTAGTGTGAGTAAGCTTACACTAATATGCCTATTATCCCATTCAATTTTTTCCATTATTTTTTTCAAAGGGGTCTCTGAGCATACATAATTTCTACCCTAACCCCAACTCTATACCAATAATAATCAATCCCTAAATAATGTCCTTAACTCTGAGGACAAACATTGTTGGGAGAAGGGTCATCATTTTTTAAAATTACTTGCAGTTGTCATAGGGGCTATGTTCTTTCTATGGGATTCTATAAAACTAAAATAATGGTTAAGTTTCAAGATTACTGTCTGGTATAATTGCAAATGGTCTCTGAGTTCCAAAGTTCTTATCTGGAGTGCTGTCCAGAACATTGAAAGAAGGTACATCATTTCAAGTAACCGAGTTGGAACCATCTTGACCCGCTGGTACCCAAAACTTGTCTTATAGTAGCACTATCAGCATCATGACATCATATCAACCAGGTGGAGTCATTGTTGTGGGACCCATTCTTCTTCCTGGAAACTTCAAAGATTACTGTAGGAAAGTTTATTGTTTACTGTTATTAAGTTTACTGTTTATTGTAGAAAACTTAAGCATTATTTATACAGGCATATATTCAATAAAGATATGATATAGACAATATAGGTATGGAGAAAAATAAATTTTTTTCTATAGAGAAGGATAACCATTGTTCAACTCCAAAGCCAGCTATATATGTATGTGTGTTTGTGATATATATATAATTACCCTCAGATGACCTGTCCTCATAAGTCATATTTCTTTTTGCTTGGTGATTGTTTATGGATAGTTATTTTTCCTCTTTAGACATTCAAATGTCCAGGGTCTCTTGACTTTTTGAAGATGTGTATTTTCCTGCAAAGACAAGAACAGAACCCTGCCCCAACCCTTAGGAGGTTTTCTTACCACCTGTATGATTGTCACCTCTGTGGATGAGCTGTTGTTTCTTTTTCTCAATAAGTATCTCCTTTTCAAAGCTGATCTGTATTAATTTTGATGATATCTATAGCTTTTCTTCTCCTGTGGAAAGAAGAACAAACCCCTTCCTTAATGTAACACACTCCTGGTTTTCATCCTGAAGTCAATACATCCTTGAAATACACTGGCTGATTTAATTCAGAAGTCTTTTCTATTATCCAATATCTCTCTGTTGTCATTGTTCCTTTCTCATTAGCATTAAGAGAATTCAAGGTTAATAAGGCATTATGCAATCTATTTCTGGGAGTATTTTTCATCCCTTTCTATTTCTTTAGCTTATCCTTTATAGTTCGATTTGACCTTTCTATAATTGCCTGACCTGTAGGATTGTTTGGTATACCTGTAATATGCTTTAGATTATAATAAACAAAAAAGCTTTATTTTCTTAGATATATATGCTGTACCATTGTGTGTCTTTATTTGCGCAGGAAAACCCATGATGGTCATAACTTCAAATAAATGTATGATTACTGAGTCAGCCTTTTCCAAGCTCAAGGCGGTTGTCCATTGAAAACCTGAATATGGTCTGTGGTATGGTGCACATATTTTAATTTTCCAAATTCCGTAAAGTGGAACACATCCATCTACCAGATCTCATTCCTTTGAGTACCCTTTGGGTTATTCCCTGTAGGCAATGGTATTTGGTTATAGGAAGAGCATGTAGGACATCTCTTTATAATCTCCTTAGCTTGTTGCCATGTAATAGGAAACTCTTTCTTTAAACCTTTGCTATTGACATGCTGTTTTTCATGAAATTCTGAGGCAACACACTTCCAATCAATAATTGATCAATTTCTGCATTACCTTGTGCTAGAGGACCTGGAAGAACTGTATGGGATCAGATGTGTGTTATGTATATGATACAAAGTCTATTTCTGATTGTATCTTGAACCTGAATGAATTATGAAGTCAATTCTGTATCATCTGTTATAAATTCAGCTGTTTTAATATGCAAGACAACACTTTCTTCATATTGCAAATAAGTAACTATATTGAGAGATTTTGAAAATCCCTTAGTACTATGATAATAAGCATATAGCTCTGCCTTTTGAACAGAATAATAAGGGCTTTGTTCCACCTTACTTAAATCTTCTGATTTGTAACCTACCTTTTTTATTTGTTTGCATCAGTACAAAATGTATGGGCTCCAGTTATTGGTATGTCATGTACAATTCAGGGATGAATCCAAGTAGTTTTCTTTATAAAGTTAATTCTATTGATTTTGGGATAATTGCTATTAATCTCTCCTTAAAAATTAGCACAAGCTCTTTGCGAGGGTTCATTGTCTTCTAATATTTTTTTTTAATTCATCAATAGAAAACCACACAATAATCTCTGCTGGGTCTATACATGGTAGTCAACAAAGTCTTAATTTTCCTTTTATTCAAAGAACTTTTGCACATAAGATATTTTTAATTTTTTACTTTATGGTTTATGTGGTAAAAAAGATTCTTTCTAAGATAATATCATTACTCTGCATTAAAATTCCTGTAGGGAAAATTCTGGAAGGTAATATGACTATATTGCAATTAAGATTTGAATCTACCCTATCAACATATTTTCCTGTAATTTCTCGTCAACCACCATTAATTCTTTCTCAGCCCCAACTGTTAATTCCCTGGGATTATTTAAGTCTTTGTCACCATCTAAGGTTTTGTTTAAATGAATTATTAGATCAAGTGTTATCCAATCATGAACTAGAACTACATAATTGACTGAATCACCTCTTTGTATTTTTTCAGGAGCAATTTGTAAACCCCATTTAGACAAAACATTCTTTACTTCTTCAAAGAATCTTTCTAAAGTATCTGCATTTGAATCAGACAGCAAAATGTCATCCATGAAATGGTAAATTACAGACATAAGAAATTGCTTACATATTATTTCCAATGGCTGACTTATGAAGTATTGGTACAGGGTGGGGATATTGAACATTCCCTGCGGGATGACAGTACATTGATATCTCCTGGTGGGCTGAGAATTATTATAAATAGTCATTGTGAAGGCAAATTTTTTATCCCTTTCTTGTAAAGGTATAATGAAGAAACAATCTTTTAAATCAATAGCTATAAGAGGCCATCCTTTTGATAATAGAGAAGGCAGAGAAATTCCAAATTGTAGAGGGCCCATAGGTTGAATAACCTTGTTGACAGCTCTTAGATCTATCACCATTCTCCATTTTTCCAGATTGATTTTTAACAAAAAATACAGCAGAATTCCAAGGGCTGGTTGATTCTTCAGTTTGGTGAGCATCTAGTTGCTCCTGTACCAGTTGGTCTAAAGCCTGCAGTTTGTCTTCTGTTAAAGGTCATTGTTTAACCCATATTGGTTTCTCAGTTAACCATTTTAAAGGCAGGGCTGTTAGTACCTCTGAAGGTTTGCTAGTTGCTTTGTGTTCTTGTATATCCTTCTTGTATATCATTCTTCTATGAATGGCTGGTAACCTTTGTTTATAATACCTTATAATATCCTTCCCAGAAACATGAGTTTTGGGAACTGCAGGAATGCTAATCTGGATATTCCACTGCTGCAATGGCTCATGACCTCATAAATTCACTGCAGTATTTGCTTCAGCCTTCTCTGTCTCTCTGGCCCTATGCACTCAACCCATCTCATGCTTTGTTTCACTTGAGATAGGGTTCCAATTCCTAGGGACTGAACATCTGCCTCTTGAAGAGACCAAATCAGATGCCAAGATTCTGGAGCAATGTTACTCACATCTGTACCCATGTCTAGTAATCCCTCAATTACAATGTTATTTATACACCCTCTTAGCTTTGATCTTTGGTCACTTATAGAAGATCACTTATTTTCAGATATCCTGTTCTTCCACAATTAATGCATTTGGCATTTTGATGTCTCCTTATACCATTGGAAATTACTTCTCCTACCCAAGTCTCAGTACTATAATCAAATTTATCAACATTCATTGTATGCAAGATCCATTCATCTATTGGTGCTGATCTGACCTTTAAAGGCCCAAAGATCTTTTTTGCATTCTAAGTTGGCATTTTCAAAAGTCAGAGGTTCAATAAGTACACATCTAGCTTCTGGGTCTGTTACTTCTACTTCTACAGCCTTAGTTAATCTTTGTAAAAAGTCACTAAATGTTCTTTCTTAATAAAAAAAAAGTCACTAAATGGTTTGCCCACCTTGGGCACCAGATGTAGCAGAATGCAACAGAACATATCATATGGGGGAGGGGTTAAATGTGAATTAAATAATCCCACACTAGCTCTGAATAGGACATATTAAGTTTTTCTTTATTAAAAGGGAAAATTCACAGAACAGGAATGGAGATCCAACAACTAGCTAGGGAGCACAAGGAGAAAGGGGCAAGCAGGTGAGACCACAGCTTTTTGGTACCCCAAAGCCATGCCTCAACATGGTCCAGTCTCTCAAAGACCATTGGCTTAAGGAGGTTCCCTATCAATCTCCTATCTGATGTTTCCCTCATCCAAACATGTCTGTGAGGATGCTAATGTTTTTGTTAGCTAATGAAAATTTTTATCATCGGGTTCAGAAAAAAAAAAACCAATACCATGCAAAGACTAAGCCACATGGAACTTTAGGAATACTAAGGTTATACAACAACTAGTAAAGAATTCTTAAATTAAATCACAAGAGAAAGGCAATGTGACTAGGTGGAGTTAGATCAAATAAAGGCTCTCAACTCAGGCTGCACAGCATTCCTGACCCTTTTCAAACCAAAGAGAGGTTTTCAGAATCAATTTAATTCAAGTGATGCTCACAAGGGACACTAGAGAGAAAATAGTTGACACTTTTGACAATTACTTGGAAGCACTGACCCCTGGGAAAACTGAATACGTAATCACAGACACACACTCTCCTGGACACAGCCCCTATTCTCATCTAGTTTATCTTCTCTCCTTTAAAAAAAAAAAGTTATTTTATGTGCATGAGTATTTTGTTTGCATGAGCACCTTGTGTATGCAGTTCTTGTAGAGGCCAGAAGTGGGAGTCAGATGCCCTGGAACTGGAGTCAGAGAAGAGATGGGCCACCACGTGGTGCTGGGAAGTAACCCTGAGTTCTCTGCAAGAACAAGAACTCTGAAGAACAGAGTTCTCTCTCCAGCCCCATCTCTTCTTATCTCAGGTCACTCCACACACACTCTCTGTCCCTTCTTCCCTTTCCTTCCCTCTCTTCTTTCACCTCCCCTTCTCTAAAACATCAGCTCCTCCACTGCTCTAATTTTATTGTTTCTGTGCCAGTACAAAGATACAGACACAGTAGGGTAAGACTCTTGGATAAGTCCCACCAGAAAAGCTATACTTTAATTGCTTCAGTGAATTCTGAGTGATCAATAATTACTCTAAGATAAAGCAAAACACTTCTTGTGGCTCACTTAAGGAAATTCTGGACTGGAGAAGAAAGAACCAAGTCCTTTCTGTGCCAACAGCAGCTCAGCATCTCTATGGAATCAATTTACCCTTCTTTCTTTGAGTAAAATAGCATCAGGGTTTAAGACAAATCATTTCTGAGTAAATGGATGGAGTGTCCTACATGCAAGGCTCTTCATCTAATTATGAGATAAAATCACTGCTCACACTAATTATACAGCTGTCACTGGACCTACACTAAGTCTCTCTGAGATGCAAGACCATCATCATGAGTTGTTCTGAGGACTTTAGGACAATTAAGACTGATAAATCAACAATATTAAGCCAATTCCTAGTGATAACTAGCATTTCCTACTTCCCACCTTTCTGTGGTCCTGGACCCAAGTATACACTCATGTAGACATGCACACATCACATAGGACTTTTTTCTCAATTTACCCATCTCCTTCTCTACTCTCTGCCTATATAGCAAACACCCATACATCTCCCAAGGGGAAAGACGTCTTTTACAAAAACTCTGTCCACCTGACCTGGAAAGTGAGTTATTTAAGGTATACAAGAACCAACTAAGAATACTTGGTACCCTCAGACCAAAGAACCTTTCTCCATCACAGACAGAACAAAGAAGGATTGTGGGGAAAACTGGTCCAGTTCTTAGGAAGTTGAGGGCTATCATTCCCAATTTTGTAGGTGAAGCTATTGGCACCCTGTGAAGTTCTATGCCTTGCCAAATACGCCACAAGCGAGTGTGAGCAGGTGAACTAGAATGTGGGGTTTATGCTCCTGAAACCATGATTTGCAAACCACAGGCTTTTAACCCATGCTCAAATAGTCTCGACACATCACATTCTGTATGAACAGGTTAGAAAGATACTAGAATCCCTCAAGTTTTATTACTTCAAATCTCACCAACCTTTTCACAACTCCAGTAAAGCTTCCCAATTTCACTCTCCTGGGTTTCAGCTACCTAGAGCTGACTATGCCATCCACGATCAGTGGGCAGATCACCAAGCAAGCACAAGATCGCCATCTCGTGGTGAATGTAGTAACTGCAGGTTACCCAGCACGTCCTAGATTCTTCCACACCCTTTCATCCCTAAATGTACTTATCTCAGAGAGCTTATTTTCAGCAAATTTCCAAAAATAATTTTCAAAGCTAATCAAGATTTTCCTATTTTATAAGATATGAAGTAAGTTGAAATTATTTTTAAATGTAGGCATTGACAAAGCCAGTACAGTTCTCAGCCTCATGCTTCCAGATAGACCGTGCTGCAGATAATTGCAGCAAGTGAAATCTGTAGGCAAATGTTAGTCTGCTTTCATTAAAGTGGCTCTAGAGTCAACATTAGCAAGTTCCTGGAAAATGCATGTCAGACGAAAATAGCTGCTTGTAAAATATATGAATACTGGTTCTCAAACAAGTATTAACTGAACACCTACTACAGGGTACAGACTGTAATAGTATGGTTATTTGCTACACACACATGCACACGCACACTCGTGCCCACGCACGCACAAACACACAATGCGAGGAACACGATGGAAAGACTGTAGGAGCCCCAGGTCACGGGGACATTGTCTTGTGCACGTAGTAGGACCAGTACAGTCAGGAACTCACAATGGCTGTGGTTGCCTGCACAAGACTGAGCAAGGCAACATCCCAGCATGTGTGGGAAGAGATTTGCAGCTATGGGCAGTTGATGGCTGCTAGGGAAGGTCATTTCTCTTCAGAGGTGTGGTCCCTGCAAGGTCCTCCATGTTCCACTGGATGGCCCTACACTGGTGCACAGATGAGCCTTACTAACTGGATACTGTGGGTTACTAAAAAATGGAAGAGGACAAGAAATTGGAAGGGGCCCCTGTAGGGGGCTAGGAAAAGCTGGAGAAGGAAGAAGTGAATGCCATCAAAATACATTGTATACACATATTGAACTCGATAAATAAAAACATTACAAAAATAACGTGGAGATTATGACTGATTAAGATACTTTTTAGTGATGATGGACATTTCCTATTTCTCTGCCCCTCTATGGTTCCCACACTGTGTGCACACCACAGTAGTGCATAAGGCTCTTTCCTCTCCACTCTCGACTGTCCCTTCCTCTACCCTCTGTCTACAGGAAGACTCATGCAGTTCTCCCAGTGGGACAGATGGCTTTTACAAAGAGCCTACCCATTTGCTCCCAATAGCACTTAAACAGTCCTCCAGCAACCTCGTTTCTGCTCACTAAACATTCATTTGGGAGAAACTTCTCGAGGCTCCCATTTCACATTTTCAACTGCCTAGAATATATTACCCTCTGCAGCTTCCCAGTCGTTGTAGCTAAATCAGAGATGAACAACTTCACCTCCAAGCTCCACGTCCCCTCGTTCCAAATCTACACTCAGCAGTGACTCTTCTCTCTGGTGTGCTCACTCTAACCAGACCCAGGGGCAGCTCAGCTCTGCATTGACGGAGGCTTCATCATCCCACACACCCCCCACCCCATCCCATCACCCCAGAGATCGAGTGCCCCCTCTCTTCCACTCTGACCGCAGTTTCCAGTGCATATTTGTTCTAGATGTGCTTGGTGGGAGCCTTTCATGTGCCAGGTGCTGAGTGGGTCCTGAGACAGCAACAGAAACATCAAGGTGAAATTTCAGGGCTTTTGAGCGATTACAGGAAGAGGAAATAAAAATGGGTATTTGAAAAGAAAGAACACATAAAGAAGAAGTGAACATTCTCACCCTCTATCACCGCCATCAGAGTCTCTGCTACACAAAGGAACAAGTGGCAGTGAAACTCAGAGAGCCTGTGAGGAGTCTGACACGGGTCGATTGCAAACCAAGGAAAGGCAAATACCTAATTGTTTCCCACAGTCTCAGGTCTTATGTAACTTTTTGAAGTCGTTTTCATAAATTAACAACTCCTAAACTTTTGAGGGGAAAGAGAATTAATTAGGCAAAATAAAAATGGTACATGTGCCTCGCCACAGCCAAAGCTGTGAAACAAAACCAGCTTTTGTTACGAGGAGGCAAGTGAGCAATGCATCCCTGTTTTGATCATTTTGCTAGAAACCCAAAAATTTAAATCACATTTATTATACCTGGAAGAATTAGCTCATCAAATTGATGCTTATAGAGCCTAAGAAGCAATCAGTAAATCTTGTGCTTATTCATAGTCCCAATATTAACTGCTAATTTATAAGGCTTTCTATAACTGATTGATTGTTCCATTTTTTCTTGCTGGTTGTTTGCACAATAGTCCCCTATGGGCCAGGCATGGGTGAACTTCGGAGTATAGAAAAATGTCATAATTGTCCTCAAGAAATCTGCATTCTAGCATAACAAGAATTTGCAAAATCATAAGAGATGAGCAGTCTAAATAGAAATTCAGATGAGGTTCTGTGTGGAAGGTTCTCTAAAACAGGGCAGGTGGGAGCCAGACAGAGTTCACCATACAAAGGCACTCTGTTTGGGGTTTGGGTTTTGTGGGTGCTTCTGCTGGAGTTGGGGAAAAGAAAAGTATGACAGACAAAAGGATGCTCCCAGAGTGTGACACTCCACGCTGAAACAAGTTCCAACACATTTCCATGTAAGAGCCCCCACTCCAGAAGACAAAGAGAGAATGAACCTGCTCTAAAATGAGCACAGTTATCAACACAGTGGCGTGCTCTCCCACACTGAACAGATGTCAGACAGTTTCCCATCCCAGCTTGTTGGACATGAACTCAAACGGCCAAAGATCATATGTACAATATGGGCAGACATATGTCCGAATCGACTCCAAACAGAAAACCACTCCACAGTTCCCCTCAGGCCTGAAATTAACATACTCTGAGTGTGCCTAACTGTCCACAGCAGCCATGAGTTTATTAAGAGGAAATTCTGCTTGCCCGTTGTGTTATCTGGTGTTTGACTCGTTCTACGGTTGCCACAGCAACACATGGAGGGATAAATTTGCCACAGAGCATGCGGTAAAGCTAGAAAAGATTTGCTGTGTGGGGAACTTTATGATACTATTTCCTCCAAAAAGAGTTAAAGATAACACGGCAAAGCCACTGTGTGAGTCAGAGTCGACACAGAAGAGGAGGTGAGATGGGGTGTGTCAGGAAAGGGCCTCATGGACTCTGGCCTGGCAAGTAATTATTAGTTCTAAATGGACCGTTTCCAAGGCAACAGTGCGTTTAAAATAAAATACTAATAACTCCACTGTGAACCTGACTCCCCTGAAGGAGAAATAGGTACTCAGGTTCCAATCTAATTGGCCATGAGTTACTTTAAAAATACTAATATATTTTTGTCCTTTGAGATTATAATGTAATTACATCATTTCCTCCTTTCCTTTCCCACTGCCCCCATATATTTTCACTTGTAAATTCATGGCTTCTTTTTGTTGTTTGTGTGTACATGTATTCCTAAATATACAAATACAGCTTTATCAGTCACATAATGTTGCTCATATATCAACAAGAGGAAAATCATGCCTATTACTGGAAATCTAGTCAACTATCCAGGACTAGTAAAGTTATTAATCTTGGATCTGAACCTACAACTGCCATTTTACTAAACCAGCATAACCCCTAACTACATTCTAAATATTTTGGGGTGTGTATATGTGTGCACACGTGTGTTTGCGTGTGTGTGTGTGTGTGTGTGTGTGTGTGTGTGTGTGTGTGTGTGTTTGAGACTGGGTTTTTCTGTGTAACAACTTTGGCTATCCTAGATAATCCTTTATAAACCAAGTTGGCCTCAAACTCTTAGAGATTTGCCTGCCTCTACTTCCCAAGTGCTGGGATTAAAGGCTTGTGCCATCACATCCACCCTAAATATTTGACTTTGTATACCAACACACAAGTGTAGTCTTTATCCTTCATGAAGGAAACATCTCCTTACAATAGACGGACACCATTAGAGAAAACCACAACCAATTGAAATGCAGTTGTGGATCCCAGCACCAGTGGATACATCTACAAAACACTCCCACTGCTAAGGCTCAGAGACAATGACAGAAGAGGGGACATAGAGAGCAAGAGGATCAAGGAGTTTGCTGTGAGACAAATGTTCATTCTACAAAAGACATAAAATTTCAGCACAAGAGAGCTTGAGGCAGGAGGATTATTAGTTCCAGGGCAGAGTAAGCTAAAGAGAAGAAACCTACATTAATCAACCTGCTTTTTAGACTCCCTTATATTCTAAGCAACAAAACTTAAGAGTTTGTCCCTAAATCATGATCCTGAATTTTGCTTCTCTACATAGTGAGAACAGGGCATGGCTCATTCTAAAAACAGCAAGGACAGAAATCCTGATTCATTAAATACAAAGAGTTTGAGGTACTCTTGATAATAAGACAAAATTTAGAGATAGATAGATAGATAGATAGAT
>NC_022018.1:12083710-12097316 GCF_000317375.1 Microtus ochrogaster | reverse complement strand
CCAACCCCGCATCCAACCCCGCAGAAAGAATATCAGATAGATAGATAGATAGATAGATAGATAGATAGATAGATAGATAGATAGATAGATAGATAGATAGATATTGATAGACATGAGGCATTGGGAAGATACAGTGAGCTAATAAACATGTACTGGGTTCACTCCGTGTGTATCTAGTAAGCACAGTGGTGGGGTTAGGTACTTAGTAATCATTCATGGACTTTTTCTTTATGGTATTGACAGCGTGTAGGTGGGGGGGAATAGTAAATCAGCAAGAATACAAACAAGCCTACACATGGTGGATATTGCAGACAGGAGCACATGTTACACAACCTTGCTAAATACAGATGACACTTGGGTCTGGTACAGAATGCTTTTCTGCAGAAGTGGTGTCTGCCCATCAAAATGTCAAGAGAGCAGAATATGGAACAGAGAAAGAGCACATGAGAAGTCAGCACATGGCAAAGAAGAGAGTGAATGATTGGAGAGTGAAGAACCTAGCAGGGTGCAGGCTGCAGGGCCCTGCAGGTAGTAGAGAAGTTGTAGAATGTGGAGGGCTTTTCAAGGCTTGGAGGGAAGCATCATAATCTGATAGATAATTTACCTGCATAGGATGAGCGAATTGGGACTTAATAGGCACACTTGAGGGTTCAGTCACTGAGCCATTCTTTGATGACACAGGAAACCAGAAAAAGGGAAAACAGCTTGAGTTGAAGTTTAAACTCAGTCTCAGCCAAAAACCACAGCTGCAGTAGGAGAGCTACTTGGGATCCTGCAGTTAATTACCAGAGACTCCTAACCGATTTCAGCATGCAGTGTTTGTGTGTAAGTAGGTGGTAGGAGAGGGGGATGCAGGCTTCCATGCACAACCTAACTTGAGCTGACTAGAGAGAAAGACTGTGTGCAAAGGAATCACCGAGAGAAAAACCTAACTCATTCATTCCTCAGTTCCTGAGAACCACTTTCGTACCCAAGCCTCTCCTCCGTTCACAGCTTTTACCCTGAGAACTGTGATAATATCCATCACTGAGTTGCTGTCATGCCTTGACCAAGGATTAGTTAATAGCCAACTGAAAGCAAAGTAAGCTAGTAGAGCCCACAGGAATGGAACTCTGATGAGGAATGTGGTATTTGAATAAGAATGGCTCCCATAGGCTGACATATTTACATTCTTAGTACCAAGGATAGGCACTCCTGGAAAGGATTAGAAGAACTCCTGTATGGGGGGGGGAGGGGTCCTCTATTCTTCAGCCTGTCTGCCACCAGGCCAAGAGGTAGAAAGGCGTAGAAAGTTTTATATGCAGCCCATGAGCACAAATACAGACAGCCCTCTGGGAGACAGATTTTGGAGAATCAGCTCAATTTTATTCCATATATAAATCTATAAAGATTGTAAAAGATTGGGGAGCCTGGGAACAAACCTTAATTTGCATGAAATGGTGCGTTCCTATCCCAAGGCTTAGTATGTGGCAGCAGGATAATACAGCAGAGCGTTTAGCATAAGTCTTCTTAACAGGGATGAATCAGGCCTCTGGTTTAGAGACAGACATCTGGTTTAGAGACAGCTTTTAGATAAGGTTAGTCCTCCAGGCAGGGAGGGAGTTCCATATTGCCAGGCTTAGAGAAAGCTGCTGAGCTTATGGCAGACTGCCACCTCTAACCAACCATCAATGTCTTCCAACTAATTAGGAGCTTGTTGGAGCAGGTATGGCCATGATAGAGGAAGTGTGTCACTTGGGATGGGTCTGCCTGTGTGCTGCCATAGTCCCCACCATTATGATAATGAACTAAGCCTCTGAAACTGAAATTACCTGGCTCGGGTTGGGAGAGCCTTCCGAGTCACGGCACAAATGAAAGTACCTGGTGTGAGTGAGAATGGACAAGGAACACACAACAAACTCGCTTAGTAGTTTATTAGACGGGGCATGTACAGGCTTGGGAATGTCAGTGTGCAGAGAGAGGAGGGGGAGATGATGCATCCAGCGTTTAAAAGTTGCCTAGTGCATGTGCACAGGAGGTTGACATGACTATGTCATATGCAGATAACAGGGCTCATGTATGTACTTCTACCTCAAACGAAGGTACCACCTAGGCGAAGACCAGAGAGTTCTGCTCTCTCAAGGTTATTGTCAACAGGTGTGGTTAACAGCCAGACCTTGTATTTCAGGAATGGAGAAGTAGATATGTTTCTACCTCAAACAAAAGTTTATGGGTCCAACTAAGTTCCAGTTCCCTTAAGGAGATAACCTTGGATTCCACACAGGGAGTGGTTTGCCTACAGAATGTTTTGGTCTAGGGTGTGAGCATGACTTGTTTTGTTCTAGTAACAAAATGTTTAACTATGGATGTAGCTTCTACCTTCAACTGATATGTTCATTTCCTTGTATCATGTTAATGCAGTTTTTGTCTTACTCCCATCTTTTGTGGTCAGGGGTATTTTAAGCAATTGGAAACTAAATTCAGGTGAATTCCAGTACACACTGGACCTCCCTCCTCAATACTAGTCTATATACTTCTCCATTTTATTATTTTCATTTACATCTTCATATTCTTTACTAATATTTTCCAAATCTACCCTGGCAAGAGGTACTTTTGTCAAGACTGGTCCTTGACACTAATGTTGAAGTCAGAATAAGGAGTCTAAGGTCCCACTCTGTTGTCACTGAGCTGTGTGGCCTTGTGTTAGTCATCAGTCCTGGAGCCTTTTGTCCTGTCACCTGTGAAATCTGAGCACTGACCCATGTGTTCAGAAAGGCCTCCTCTCACACTGGAAGTAAAAATATGTGGATTTCTGGGCTTGCTGGCTAAAAAATAAAAAACCCATAGAGCATTCAATGAGCAGTCTTATCTCAAAAAAACAAGGATAGCTCCTGAGTACTGCACTCAAATTTGACCTCTAGCCTCCATGTGTATGCACACACACACGCACATATGCATGCGTGCACACATGCACATACATTCCAAAAGCACATGCATCTACACACACAGACACACACATACACATACAGCCCCCATCACATGCATATATAACATGCACAAACTATGTAACTAAAGAATCAAAATTTGTTATTAGTTGTGGAAAATATCAAAAGCCAGACAACATGTAGCTTGTTACAGATGAAAAGATTTCCTTGTCTTATTAGATGATGTTTGAAACAGTTAGACCCAATCTTCCCATGAATTTAAAGAATATAATGGAGGATGTCAAAATAAGATTTGCTTTTGCTTTGTTTTGGTAATTGTTGGAAGCAGGCAAAAGGTCCATTTATTATATCCCATATCATAAATGTGATTATTCTCTTTACTTGCATATCTGCTGAAGCTAACTGGAAGAGACACTGGAAGAAATTCCAGACAGCATGAATTGCATGCAGAAAGGTTGAGAGCCCAAGAATGCATAGTCTGCGAGGATGACACCGCGTGTCCTTGTTCATCTGGGATTTCCTGATTTGTCCTGTTCTGTGGGACAATGGTCTGCACCCTGTCACTTGTATTTTAATAAAATGCTGATTGGCCAGTCACCAGGCAGGAAGTATAAGCTGGGTGATGAAAACAGGAGAATTCTGGGAAGAGGAAAGCTCAGTCTGCAGTCGTCACCCAGACAGAGGAAGCAAGGTGGGAATGCCTCGCTGATGAAAGGTACCAAGCCACATGGCTGACACAGACAAGAATAATGAGTTAATGTAAACTTTAAGTATTAGTTAATAAGAAGCCTGAGCTAATAGGCCAACCAGTTTATAATTAATGTAGACCTCTATGTGTTTCTTTGGGGCTGAACAATTGTGGGACCGGGTGGGACAGAAACCTCTGCCAACAGTCCTGTTATCCCTATGTACCTACCAACAGATAAAAAGTGTCCCCATTTTGGACAACTTATGCCAGCTTTCTAGTCTGTGATATAACTTGGAGGTAGGTAATCACAAAGAACAAGACACTGGCCAGTTCCCACAACCATTTATTCTTGGTGTCAAAATGCATCTACAATGAGTCTCCAGGCCTGACAGTAATTCAGGGTGTTCTCAGAAAGGTAGAGAGGCCAGAATGAAAACCGGCACACTCAATAAAGACCAAGCTCTGCCATATAGAGAAATGAACAGAAAGAATAAGACTGAAGGGAGGGGCAAATGTTTCTGAAATTCTGAAACAAGGTGGACAGTTAAACCCTGATATTTGAAGAACAACTTGTGAAGGTCCCTGGGCAGAAGCAGAGCAACCTCACAGTGTAGATCCACTGGTTAGGGATGCTGACCCTCTACCCAAGTTACTGGAGGAACCTTACAGAGAAGTTTTAACTTTCACGATGGACAAAGAAACAGGTCCAGAGTACCTTCCCCAATAAACACATTGCAGGTAAGGACAGGGACACCGGAGTGTCTAAAACATCCTGTTGCTGTCACAACAGAAGAGAACATAGCCTCTTCATTGATGGAGCAGGCAATTTCCGAATGTACTTTGAAACCTAAGCCCTTTTGCGAGCTGGAGTTGAGGGAACAATAATGAAAGAAAGACAAATTCTTTTCTCACCAGGAAATAAGTGTTAGTTTTTAGACATTTACACATCTCAGAGTCTGGATGAGAGTTTTTAGTAACCACTGGCAGCTATGAAAGAAAAGTCATGTCACCGTGTTCAGGATGACCTGGGGCTGGTCTTGTCCCCAGGGCTCATGTTGGTAGAGCCATCCTGGGGTAGACTAGCTGTACTCAAGAGTGTCCTGGGCCATTGGTTTCTGATAACACTGCCCTCTGCAAAAGCAGAGAGGCAGTTTCTCACATTAACACCTTTGTCTACATTCTTACTGAACTTCTGTGTTATTTGGGCTCCCATCATGGGTTCCCTGTGTTACAGTACTATCATACTTTCAGTTTTCCCTCACTACTGCTGTGCTCATATATGGAAAGGACTCATGTGGCCTGTACCTACAGCTGGTCTCACCCTCTCCTGCTATTCCACTAAACTCTACTGACTTTGACCTGCCCTATTTTCATGACCATATCCTCTTCCACTAGATGGTTGGGAGAAATGTGAGCAGTTGTGTGATAACTGCCAAAATCTCTTATTGCTTTTGATGTGCTGTTATTTGCCAAAGGTGTGACTTATGACCCCAGTGTGTAGTCAAGTCAAGAGGCAAGGATGCTGATGTCCTGATGGACCAAGATGAGAAGTCAAGTCAGGAGGCATGGTTGCTGATGTCCTAACGACCCTAATAAAGTCAGAAGGCATGGATGCTGGTATCCTAATGGACTCTGATATACTTCAAGTTAGAAGGCATGAATGCTGGTGTCCTGGTAGACCCCAGAGCGCAGTCAAATGTACAAATTACACATTCTGTTACTATTACAGGCACTTGGCCAGAATAGAAACACTGTCTATCATAGAAAGAGATAGTTACATTTGGTTGTTTCTGGTAACAGCCACAATCTCTTATTACTTTTGATATTATTGGGGTACAGATGACAATATCTGGATGAAAACGTGGCCTAGGGATCACTTATTGCAGAATCATTTAGAAATTTTTCTATTTGAACTAAAACTATATTTTTCTGTGGGACTGGAATATCTAGATGGAGATTGGGGAGGACAGTAGTCCCAGTCACTTTTTTTTTTTTTTTGGTTAGTCTAAGAAAAGGACAAAATTGTCCTCTGCCTCCCTCCTTAGCAGGTATTGTGTGCTAAGTGAAGTCATCATTTAGGAGAAAGTGGGCAGCAGCAAACAAGTACAGTTTGCTTTTGCATTATAACACCAAGTAGCATCACCATAAAGAGTGAGAAAACAGGAAACGAGGCACTGGGAATTGAAAAGGAAACAAGTGTCTTGCATTCCAGATTTTGTGAGGTTTCTTGTCTCCAACCATTTAAGTAATTAAATTCTTTGGCCTGTTTTCTTAGCTTAAAAAGGAAATATGCCCATGCAATAACAATAAAATGGTTCTAATGACACACTGCTATAGTCATAGAGCAGAGCATCTCCCAGTCGACATCAAGGAAGCTTCTCCTGGCAGTACATGGAAATTAATACAGAAACCCACAACTAGACAAGGTGCAGAGAATGAGAGACTTTGGAGCACTCACCCCAAATTAATTGTTTTTGCCAAAGCTCAGAGAGCTATGCGGGAGAGGATGCAGAAAGATTATAAAACCCAGAGGTGATAGATGACTCCAAAGAAACTATCTCATAAACACAATTGGACTGATGTATGTGTAACACACAGAGACTATATCAGCATCACAAGCCCTAACAGGTTCAAGTCAGTTGGCAAATCATTTTTCTCTAATGGAGTGTCACTAGGTGTATCATGCCCTCCAAGGTGGGGCCCACACCCAAGAGTAGTTGGCCAACATAAAATGGACTCCATGTTTCATTTTGTTTTTGTCTTACTGATTTCATTTTTCAGCTTTGATCTTCAGGGGTTTTGTTGTTGTTCCTAGTTTTTTTGTTTGTTTGTTTGGTTGGTTGGTTGGCAGTATTTTAAAGAGAGAACATTGAATGGGTAGAGAAGTGGGGAAGTTTTGGGAGGAGTTAAGGGGGAAGAATATAATGAAATATTATACGTAAAAATTAAAAATTACATAAAACTTAAGATGCTTGTTTGTCTTAAAAGTTATCATGGCCAACATCAAAGTTGCTGGTTTAAAACTACAAAAGCATGGCTGCCCAGCAGACATCTCAGGGAAATCTGTTAAGGCGACATTCCAGAAAGCCCAAGTACATTATAAATAAGCTCACTTGTCCTACAATAAGAGAAAGTTCTTGGCTTTCCTTCCCATACCTGTCCAGTCTAGAGTGCTTCACTGACCTAGGCCTTTTTGAAAATGTTTCTCCCAGCTCAAACCCAAAATCATTGTTTCCCTTGCCAACTTAAAGTGGCCTGGGTGACACGGTTCACTAGGTCTTGATTTCCAGCCCTAATATCCAAGCAAAGTCCTGCCCAGTCACCCTGATTCCTGATATCATGGTAATGGATATCACCCCAAGGAGACTGGATTAGAGGATGGCCAGGGAGTCTGTCAGAGGAGAATACTCCGGGTCAGTCCTCCATCTCAGCTGGGAGGATTACCCTAACAAGACATTCTCTTTCATATAGAGGGGTTTCTTTCTCAGGGCCTCTCAGCCTCAACTCCCGGGGAGAGATGATTGACAAGCACATCCCCTGTTCCTTGAGGTGTCGACACCCCAAAGTCATGACAAGGAGCCTCATGCCATGAAGTTTCCACAGAGATGCTCCTAGAAAGAAGTGCATTGCTGCTCTGAGCGCATTCATCACACATAGAAAGACCAGGATTTTAATTCGAGATCTGTCATTACCTATAGAATTAAATTCATGGTATTGACCATTTGAGGTTGCTGTGGAGATAAAAACAAAATAGTGTGTGTAAAAGACTCTGCCAGGATATCAGGATACCTGTTATTTTTATTTTCATTTTTGCCGTGGTCACCAGCAGCACTGTGTGTTGCCCTGGCCCTTCCTCTCACGAGAGTCTGCTGTCGCTGTATTCTGCCTCTCATGTCTGGAGCAGGCCTTTGCTGTCCCCCTCCAGGCGACTGGTGGATATGGTCCCTCTCTCCCCTTGCTCTGGCACTCAGGTTCTCTACCTCAGTCACTAATGGGATTGAGAGCACCATCACGAACATCCACCTGCACTGGTGCTAATCCTCGGGAGTTGTCTGTGTCTGTCAGGAAGATGCTCACGCCCCTTTCATCCAGGCCCACAATGCCTGCCCTGAGTCCATGAAAATCACACTGTTTCGGAAGGAAGTTTGTCAGGATCTTCATACACAGTTCACTACAAACAGACTTGTCTAGAAAGGACAGCGTTGGTGAAATACATGGATTAGAAGAGCAAAGCCTAGCTTTTTAGCAATCAAATATATATACTTTCATTAAATTGAGACCTTCATAACAAACTATGATAATAATATATAAGGCACATGATAAAAGTTCAATAACGTCTGGTTCACAGCATCAGAAGTGTAGACCATCTGAGAATGGCGTGCAATGTGCCAGAGTCTGCAACAGGAGCCTCTTTAAATGTCATCTCTTCCCATAAACAAGCGTTCTCCTTCCTCCAAAGCCAGTTCTGAATGGGTCTTGGGGTGGCCAGTGATGTCTGTTCTCTATGACAGATAGAGACAGACAGGGAATTCAGTGGGCAAGAAGTGGGGTCCATGAAAGTCCCTGACATGCACAGCTCACAGTTTGTTTCCCTACTCACACCTTCCCTCCCCCAGAATAGCTGTTTGCTCTTCCACCAAACCCAGCTTAGATACTTAGCGCATTATCTAAAGACTTCCCCAGGCCAGAGTCTGTGTCTGTGTCTGCAGCTCTACCTACAAACTCCTCCCCAACTGCCTTACCTCTCTTCTCACACTATGCTCACAGTCACCGTTGCCAATCCTCGCTGATGCCTCACTTACCGTAGTGCACCAGTGCTTTGATTTGCTCAGATCCATTCACTACGATCTCCTTAATTTGACTGTCATTCATTGAAATGGAGGTCAGGGTGTGTTCATTTCAGGAAACCCCAGTGTTCCCAAATAGGAATGGATTCCTAAGTGTTCAATTAAGATCACTAAGCTTTGACTCTCTTCTAGGTAAATGGAATTGGCTATAGATGATGTTCCTCCATTTTAAATGAGCAAAAGGAGAAAGAAAAGAAAGAAGAAATAATACTTGATGAATAGTTCCTTAGAGCTATATGGTATGTTTCAGTTGTAATGGCCTGAGATTGTGCTGCCCAGTTGTATGGATTTCTTTTTCATGCCAAGGAAGTCAAACAGTTTCACAAAATGTGCATGATTTGCCAATTGAGGTGGGTTTTCCCTCTGTATGCTGTGACTACCATTTATGAAGAAAGAACTGCTTTGCACCTATAGCAGAGCAGGCCAGGGTAGAGCAGGGTTACATGAAGAGGTCTGGACTGAATGCTGGGAATAAGAAGGACAGAGATAGAGAGAAGCCATGTAGCCCCACCAGAGATAGACGCAGGAACTTTAGCTGGTAAGCCTCAGCCACGTGGCGATACTCAGATTAATAGAAATGGGTTAAATGAGTATGTAAGAGTTATCCAATAAGAAGCTAGAGTTAATGGGCCAAGCAGTGATTGAAATAATATGGTTTCTGTGTGATTATTTCGATTCTGAGCAGCCGGGAACAAACAAGTGACCTCTCTTCATATGACAGTCAATGATGGAGCATAATTAAAACTCAAGTTGTCTGAGTCCAAACCATACTCTTGCCAAGACCTTTATCACCAGCACCATTGTCCCCATGGCCGTGTCTGTGGTAGTGGCATGAGCAGCTTACTTACAAAGAAATCTTGCAGAGTCAGCTCTGCCCACACATAGCAAAAGTCTTAATGTGTTCCCTGATGTCTGCGCAGAATGCGCCATCAAACAGGCAAACAGTGCCACTTCTGCAGGCCCCTCCTAGGTGTCTGTCCTCCATCACTGGCCAACTCATGATTAGGTCAATGATCAGGCTTGAGTCATTCACACTTGCAAAGACTTAAAAGGACGTATGAGAGGGCAGACAGGGGCCTTGCTTACTACCTCCTGTCCGCGTGCCTCTAGGCAAATATCTTCATTTTCCCCAGATTTAGTTGCTTCATCGTTAACTCAGGATTCTTTCAAAGCTCCTCAAAATTCTCTGGCACTAAATGTTAAGCAAATGATAAAAAAATGAAGATCCTGAATTTTCACATAAAATAGAAGTGCCAATCTTAGCTCCTTGGGGGACAAGCTATTTAGCCAAATAATTGAAGTTATTCTTAAAGAATGATTTTTCAGAGAACCATTTACAACCCTTGAACAAAAATTAAATATAAAGCGAATATGTGCTAAATATTTTATCAGCCCATTAATTAACATGAGAATCTGCAAGACATTATAATGTATTCAAAAGAAAATCTAAAGCGCATACACACCCCCCGGCTCTGAGATGAATTTACAAACAGCTGTGGTCAATATATAGCAACACTTGGATTTCACAGGGCAAACCGTTTGCATTTCAACAGGCAGGAGCCACATTCATGACACATTAGAGGTCATCGACTTACAGAAACTGAACAAAAATTAGAAAAGGTGATTGCAAGAAGACTCCGGAGTTAAGGATGCTTGTCAAGCCTGGTGAATTGAGTTCCTTCCCTGAACCACAGAGTGGACGGATAGACTAGACGCCCATAAGTTGCCAGCTGACTTCCAAATGCATGTCACAATGCATGTTCTATACAGAAAACATAACTTGAAACTGTGTAAAGTAGCCATGACAGCAACGAAATAATCCAGGTAGACCTGCTAGGCAATACTTTGAATAATACTGTGTATTCTCCTTCCTCCCTCACCACTGCAAAATCTTTTGTTATTTTTAAGTTTAATTTACATATTAGACCCTGAGCAAGGAGAGAAGTAAGAAAATTATAATAAAGTACTCCTATGCGATGCTCTCCATTTTTTACAACCAAATCTTCAGTACTAAGGAATTAGATACAGGATTCTTGCTAACTAACTAAAATTTAAATAAAAAGGGAAAATTCAGTGCTTCGCAAAGAGGAACATAAAACACCACAAAGGAACACACTAGGAATGCAGAGTCCCAGGCCACACTTCTACTCTTCTAGGTTGGAACCTACATTTTAACTACAATCCTCATGTGTTTTACATGAAAATAAATTTTTAGAGAAGCCACGGTTCTCAAATCAGTGTTTCAGTTCTACTAGGCTTCAGGCAGCTGTGTCATTTAAGCAAGTCAATCCACGTCTCCAGGCCTTGGTTCCCTCACTGTGAAGTAAAATGGATCTTTGGTCTTGATCTCCCTCCTGCTTGCTAAGTTCATTTACAAAGGCTCTCTCTCTGTGACATCAAGCTCCAGAGCCTACACCACGCCATCAGCCTGGAACAGGAACGGATTTAGTTAAGCCTGATTTACAGTTTTCTCTTGTGTCCTTCTCTGAGAAGAATAAATTGACACAGTGACCCTAATGACATTAACGCTGTCTCTAGAGTACCAACAATGTGCCAGGCTTCCCTGGGAGCCAAATGAGTACGAAATCTCGCCATCCGCTTTCAAGCCAGGGCTTTCCACAGCTTGGCTGCCTGATTGAGTGTATTCCTGTTGGCGTCCCAAAATAATCAATTCTGACAAGGAAGATTCAGATATGCTTCAAATTATAAAAACACACAAATTTCCTGACAACCTGAGAAAGTGAGAAAGCAAATTACCAGCTTGTTATTTTTAACTTATTTGGTTTCTGCAGTCAAGCTGGCCTGTTCCACAGGGAACCTCTGACCCCAGGGCTGTGGATACCAGCCCAGCACTTCTCAGAGCCCTCCCCTCACCATAGCAACACAGAGCCCCCTCTGCAATGAGCTGGGATTACAGTCAACTCTGGGGAGAACTCTAGGGGAGTCTTATGAGGAAATGTCCACATTCCAATGCAGATGGTGCTGCCTCTTTTTATGTTACCGTTTGTACCTGAAATCTTGGTAAAGAACAAAGAATTTTGAACTCGGGGTTCCCATGGCAGCATCCAAATGTTCAGGGATCCTGTAAGGATTGCACATTCACCAGAGAGAATTAGCAGCAGGCACGGTCCTTTGTCCTTCTCTTGTACATATTGGGGTCCTCCTTGATGACTCAGGGTCTCCTCAGATTACTCAACCACTAGTTGAATCTGACATCAGTGCTTAGGCTGTGAGTTTGGATGGTTGCAAGCCCCACCTGAGGCCCAAAGGATGCACAGATGGCCCTAGCCTGACAGAGCCATGAGCAGCTTCCACATGTCATTCCACAGTGGCACCTTACCTGACCCTGACAGTGAAGGACGCGTGGAAATAAAACACTGCTCTCCACATCCCTCTATTTCTCATCGCTACTCGGCTCTGCACAGTCAGGAACATTTGATGCTCAGAAAAGAAATGACTTTTATAGCAAGAATATAAAGACAAAAAAAAATTACCCAAGCCATTTGCAGCTTTTGAATTTCAGAACAGATTTTTCAGTCTACTATCAGAGCAAACTGGTTTGAGAGCCAAAGCCTTCACTGGGGATACTGGCCTTCCTAAGAAATAAGAGCTAACAGGATTCCAAATGCCCAACAAGGCTCAACTGGAAAGTTTTGAAAGAATCAGGGACTTGGGATTCAGAATGATGAGGAAAGCAGAAGAATTTGTTTGCATATTTACATGGTCTGGGCATTAGCAACAAGGGAGAGAAAATGAGGCTCAGCTAGTTGTGATTAGGGATTTGACGTAGAGTCACCTGGAAAGAGTTTCAGTGAGGGATTGCCTTTGGAAATGAGATGTTGGTAGGGATTACCTTCACTACGTTAATTGGGGTGGAAAGCCCTGACCACTGTGGGCAGCACCATTCCCTAGGTAGGGGATGGGGAAAGTAAGCTGAGCACAGATGTATTAACTCACCCCTTTCTGTTCTTGTCTGTGATGCAATATGACTAGCTGTTTGGGGGGTTAATTTTGATTTTTATTTATTTGGGTTTTTTTGTTGCTGTTGTTTTTTGAGGAAGGGTTTCTCTGTGTAGCCCTGGCTGTCCTGGAATTCATTTTGTATACTAGGCTGGCCTCAAACTCACAGAGATCCACCTGCCTCTGCCTCCTAAGAGCTGGGATTAAAGGCATGTGCTACCACCACCTGAGTTGCTTCGAGTTCTTGTCTTGATTTCCTGAAACGATAGACTGCAAAGTAAAATTCTGACGTAAAATAAATCCTTCCTCCCATAAATTGCATTTATGAGAGTGTTTTATCATGGCAACGGGAAATGAAATGAAGGCAGACCCCAATGGTAAGTCACACCTTGGTGTTTAATGGAGACCAGTGGTAGACAGCCTTGCCCCAATAGTGCAGAACTTGGCTAATTTCTTGCTAATACCCTCCCCACAGTGTGAGACAAGGCATCAAATCTTGATAAAAGCAGACAAGTGTCATAATGGAAAATGGCCAAAAGCAGTCATAGACACAGAGACAAAGACTTGACACTCTTTCAAGCAAACACACCCATACATTAGATAGGTGGAGACCCAAAGTTGGGTGAAATATCTAAACTGGGTAAATTTAACTCAAAATAACTGAAAAAAAACACACTGCAATTGATGAGATTTAATGAGTTAACAAAATTGCTGCCTTTTCTACCTTTAGACAAAGTCTTTAAAGTAGGATGATTGACATGTAAAATGTCAATCCCTATTCTGTCGCATGCCTGAGCTAAGCAAATATCCGCTGTGCTTTTCTGAGTTTAAGCGAGAGCATATTGGACGAGAAAGTAGCCACCAGCTGAGTTAAACATGCTCAGAAAAGATGGTACAAGTAACGCTGAGGCCCATGATCGGGGTGAAATTGCCTGCAGATAACATGTACAGCCAGTCAGGAAAGATGCCATGTATGCTTCAGCTAACACCACTATAGCAGTGGGGCTGACGAAGCCCACTGGAGCCCACTTGGTGACACCTTTTGCCCCAGCTTTCACCCTGCTAGGCTGCATGCAGTATTGCTTGGTGCTGTCTTTCCTTGCTGCTCTCTTGGGCCGTCTGTTTGGAGTGTGGATTGTGTGTGTGTGTGTGTGTGTGTGTGTGTGTGTGTGTGTGTGTGTGTGTGT
>NC_022018.1:12061495-12083610 GCF_000317375.1 Microtus ochrogaster | reverse complement strand
TGTGTGTCTGTGTGTCTGTGTCTGTGTGTCCGTGTGTCTGTGTGTCTGTGTGTGTCTGTGATTTATACAGTGAATATTTGTAACTTTTTTTTTCTTTTGATGTTTAAGAGTTTTCCTTAGATATTAGATAATACTTTAGAATTTTGAACAGCATTTGGAACTGCTAAAACTTTAAAGACTTTTGTTTGTTTGGTTGGTTTTGGTTTTTTCGAGACAGGGTTTTTCTGCAGCTTTGGAGCCTTTTCTGGAACTAGCTCTTGTAGCCCAGGCTGGCCTCGAACTCACAGAGATCTGCCTGCCTCCACCTTCCGAATGTTGTGATTAAAGGCTCACGCGACCACTGCCTGGTGTAAAGACTTTTAAGGTTAGAGTAAATGTGTGTTGACATTATGGGATGGCCATAAGCCTACGGAAGCCACTGCATAATGCAGTTTGAAAGTGAAATGCCCCCCGAGGTTGCTGTTTTGAACACTTGTTTCCAATTAGGTAGCGATATTTTAGAAGGTTGTGGAACTCTTAGGAAATAGGATATCACTGATAGAAATAGGTCACAAGGGACAGACCTTTGAAGTCACAGGCTGGCCCCTAGCTTTTACCACTTTCTGTATCCTTATCTGCACCGGGTTGTAGTGGTCACATGATCATCAGCTGCCAACATAAACTCTACCATGCCTTCCCCACTGTGGAAAATTCAAGTATCAACAGCCAAACATCATTTCCTTCCTTAAGTACCTACTATTAGGCATTTGACTACACCATGCTGGTCTGATCCACACCACACAGCACAGGCCCACATACATGAGCCTGTACTGAAACCTCCCCAAAGCCAAAGTAAGGTTTTCTCTTTACACTCAATTAATGATCTGTGTTTGCTACTATAGCAGTCAACACAAGGTGTGGCATGACATGAGATAAGGGCTACATCAGACAAAGGTTTCTGTGTGAAAAGCTGCTAATTTTATCCTCAGAGAAGTAATGGGGATGGTGTGAAGGGCTGTAAACAAAATAATTGTAGTGTCACTTTTATGCTTGTCACTGTTTTGTGTTTACATCCATTCTCTGCTGCCACCACCCCAATCCTCACACCCGTTCTTCTGCTCCACAGGCCCCCATAGTCCGCTCTCCAATATTCCAGGAGTCACTCAGCTGGTGCCCTTTCCCCGTCACTACAAAGTGTTCTCTGCCTGTCGTCTGCACAGCACCTCAAGAAGATTACCTTAGATGCGAAAATCAGAATAGTAGATACTAGTTTAATGAGGTTGTGGTCAAAGACAAAGAAGTGCCTAGTCCTGCCTGTAAATTACCCCACCCCCTCCTAGCCAAGTCCTAGACAGGTGCACACAGAGAGCAAGTACTGGCCTCCATGGTTTATTGATAGCCACAATGTAGACACATGGCTCTGTTGAAAGACTGAGTTCAATGAGGTCTCCTATTTACCTCCTCCCTCTCACTTCTAAAAGTTGTGGCTGTGATACAGCTGTCTACTGGGAAAGAGAGAAATGGCTGAGCTCATAAAAGGAACATTAGAATCTAGGTCTGACCCTTTTTAGGCAAAATTAACATCAACCCCCTTAGCGGTCCAGCAAAGTCTCCGGCACTGCCTACTAACCTTAGTAGAAGGGGTTTGTGGCTGAAATTCCAGAGTTGTCAAGGAAAGTGAAAGGCAGAAAAAGCCAAAACACCGCCATTGCTGTACTTCGGGCTTTATCCACTAGCCTAAAATTGATCGAATGGCTGTCAACCGCAGTAGGAGAGGCAAGGAGTCCTTTAAAAGATGGCTGTTAGACTCTCTTGAGTAAAGGAATGGCCCAGGGAGCTAGGCACTGCTTAGATTTGTCCTTGAGGTGTTGCCTGACATAAGGAAATCTGGAAGACAGCTGAAGAAGCAGGCTCCAGAGGGGTTGCCCTACACTTATAAATTCAAGAATTAAGAAGGCCGCAGAGGACACATTGTTCCCTGAGGAGGGGTGTAATGGAGGACTTTAGAGATCGTCTTAAAATTTACATCCAAGAGAATGCTTTCATCTCTCTCTTCAGAGATCCTCTCTATGATGATTTTTTATAAACAGTCAGTTCAAGGAGAAATTACAAATATTTCCATCACCATACTACAGTTAAGGAGGCAGGCAGTTTAAATTCTATTATGGAACTTCTCCCCCCAACACTGGTTTGCAGGCTGCTTTATAATATTTGACAATGAAAACTTACATACAGCTTTTCTAGGTAAATGACACATTATTGCTGTATCTGATTATTTTTTTTAACGAAATCTACTAATGCTGCTATGTAAATGACAGCTGAAGCGTGGGAACAGATCAGCTGAGAAACAGGTGGGTGTGGCCTGAATGTGTGGGCTCCCTTCTTCCAAATCCACCATGCTGAGACATCCCTGGTCACTAGCAGGTGCCACTGTTACCTTTGCCTCCATGGTGCAGCCTTGAAATGCTAATTTGAACGTGATGGCAAAGAATCAATATTTTCTCATTATATTTTGAAAAATCATTTGAACCTTCTTTTTGGAAAGTTATCCAGAAGTAGCAAAAGGAGAAGAAATCTAAAAGATAAGATCTATTTTTGGTAAAATTAGATCATTAAAATCTCAACTCTCCACTGTTACACTTGGAATGCTTGTGTCCCTTCAAAACTCATGTTGAAACTTACTCCCCAATGTGATAGTGCTAAGAGGCAAGCTGTTTGGTGGGTGGTTAGGTCAAGAGGGAAATTAGCAGCTTTACACAGGACTCTACAAAAGAACAAGGCAGGCCCTCTTTCTCTTTTGCCACCTGTGGGCGCAACACCCGAAAACCATTTGGAAAGCACAAATGGTGCCCTCTCCAGACCCCAGACTCCACCTCTAGAACTGTAGGACATAAATCTCCACTAATTATAGATCATTCACTGTTAGGTATTCTCCTGTAGTGGTTCATGCAAATTAACACATTCACCCTCTCCCTGCAAAAACACAGCAGCTTCACACAAACATAACCGAGAAGAAAGCCCTTGAGAAGAAACCAAGAGAATAAAGCTAGAATGTGTTCCTCCTGGAACTTCCAGACGTTCTTAAGTAACAGACATGCTCCTTGAAAGAGAAGGGTATGTGTATGTGTGTGTGCATGCACACACACACACACACACACACACACACACACACATACACACTATGATACAAATTGTAGTTTAGGCTCTCCAAGCTGGGGATGAACCTCTAAAAATCTAAGAATCATGAGCCATATTCTCAGCTTGTATTTATAGTATCAGATGGAAAGAGATGCAAATATTTATTTGCATATATTCATATATAATATAATATATAATAATAAAATAAATTAATAAAAATGACAGACATGATTGCCTCTACCAAGTGAAATCTAAATAAATTCACACATAAAACATAAACCAGAGAAAATTCATCTATTCTGAATAGGTTTGGCTACTCCTATACATATAAGTAGGTAAAAGACATTTATCTTTAGCTGAACATGGCAACACACACACAAACAAACAAACACACAAACTTCTGAGGCTTGACACGGGTACATAATGTCATTCTGTCTCAAAAAGAAAGGAAGAAAAGAAAAAAAGGAAACCAAAAATAGATCCCTTTGTCTCAGCTGCATTCCTGGGAACCCACCGGCTAGGAATGGCAGTCTCGATCTGCTTTCCTTCCTCTTGGGAACCCCTTAAGCACCTCTCCTCCCCCTCCTTCTCAAATCCCCACACTCATCACCATTCCTAAGTGTCAGCTCCCAATACCTAGAAACACATTCTACCCAGAACCCTCAGTGGCCACACCTAACAAGAGCCCAGAAGAATTTCCTACCAAGCAACTTACAGCTCTTGCCCCAAACCTAAGAGCCAGAAAGGACAACAAAAGCCAAGGAAACAAAACACCACCCAACAAAAACAAGAAAAGATATCAGCAACCAGGATTACAATCATCCCAAACCCAGATGCCTAGACACTAACATACACACACACACACACACACACACACACACACACACAGTACAATAATAGCCAGGAGAATATATTTCCTCTAAAGCCTAGAAATCCTACTGTCACTATATATGTATTGCAACATAGCTGAAGCATAAGACAAGCCTTTATGAATATGTTAGAGGTACATAAAGAAAATATGAATAAATCTATTAATAAAATCTATGAAAACACAAGCAAGCAATAAAACAGTTCAAGGCATGAAAGTAAAAATAGAATCAATAAAGAAAACCCAAACTGAAGGAAACCTGGAAAGGAAAATTTTAAGAACTAAAACAGTAACCTCAGAAGCAAACCTCACCAACAGAATAGAAGAGAAGGAATAGAGAATCTCAGACAGTGAAGACAAGATAGAAGAAATGGATATCTTGGTCAAAGAAAATGTAAAACTGAAAAAAAAAATCCTGGCACAAAACATCAAGGAACTCTGGGACACTGGGAAAAGATGAAATCTACAAATAACAGAAATGCAAGAAGAAGAAGCTTAGATCAAAGATGAAATCTACAAATAACAGAAATGCAAGAAGAAGAAACTTAGATCAAAGATGAAATCTACAAATAACAGAAATGCAGGAGGAAGAAGCTTAGATCAGAGGCACAGAAAATATTTTCAGCAAAATCCTAGAAAAAAAAATCTCCTGACCTAATAAAGGAGGAGTCTGTCAAGAGACAAGAAGCATATAGAACACCCAATAGACTTGAACAGAAGAGAAGTTCCCCCATCATACATAAAAACTAAAAAACATACAGAACAAAGAAAGAATATTGAAAGCTGCAAGGGAAAGGGACCAATTAACATATAAGAGCAGAACTATTAGAAGAAGATCTGGCCTTTTATTGAAGAGTGTAAAAGTCAGAAAGGCATGGGCAGTTGTTCTACAGACTCAAGAGCACAAAAGACAGCCCAGACTACTAAATCCAGCAAAACTTTCATTCACAATCAATGAAAAAAGAAAGCTGTTCCATGAAAAAGAAAAAAATTCAAGCGGTATCTATCTCAAACTCAGGTCTACAAAAGGTGCTAGAAGGAAAACTTCAACCTAAAGAGGTTAATTACACCCAAGAAAACAAAGGAATAAATAATTCCAGATCAAACCACAACAGTGAATAACAAGAAACAACAAACACTGTTCATTGACATCTCTCAACATCAATGGTCTCAATTTCCCAATAGAAAGACACAGACTAACAGAGTGGACTCAAAAAACAGAATACATCCTTCTACTGCATCCCAAAAACATATAACAATATCAAGAATAGACATCACATACAGGGTAAAAAATGGGAAAAGATATTTGATAAAAATAGAATTAAGAAACAATCCGATATATCCCTTTTAATATCTGACAAAAAAGATACCATACCAAAACTAATCAGAATAGAAAGGGAAAGATACTATGTATTTATCAAGGAAAAATCCATCAAAAGGATATTGCAATTCTTAACATCTGAGCAGGGAACACAAAGGAAACCAAGTTCATAAAAGAAGCATTAGCTCGGCTAAAATCACATATTAATCCTAACACAGTAATAAGGGTGACTTTAATCTCCCACTCTTAGCAAAAGACAAGTCATCTGAACAAAAGCTAAACAGAGATATGCTAGACCTAACTGATGTCATAAACCAAATGAACCTAACAGATATTTACAGAACATTTCACCCAAACACAAGAGAATATAATTTCTTATTAGTACCTGATCAAACTTTCTCCAAAATTGACCACATAACTGGACACAAAGCAAATCTCAATAGATACAAGAAAATTGAAATAACACCATCAATCTTACCTGAGCATCACGGATTAAAGCTGGATATCAACCACAACGGAATCTCGTGGAAACTGAACAACGCTCTACTGATTTAAAAATGGGCAAGACAGAAATTAAAGACTTTCTAGAATAGAATGAAAATGAATACACAACATCTCCAAACATGGGACACAATGACACTAATGGGACACTTCTAAGAGCCAAGTTCAAAGCACAAAGTGGCTACATAAAATAATTGGAGAAATCTCATACTAGCAACTTAACAGCACAACTGAAAGCTCTAGAACAAAAAAGAAGAAGCCGCACTCAAAAGGAGAAGTTGGCAAGAAATAATCGAATTCAGATATGAAAATAATGAAATAGAAAAATACAAATGATAAATTAATAAACAGCTCATTCTTTGAAAAAATTAACAGGATTCACAAACTCATATCCAAATTAACTAAAAATCAGTGAGAGACTATCCAAATTATTAAAATTAAAGACAAAAAGGATGACATAACAAGAGATACTGGAGGCAATCCAGAGAATCATTAAGAATACACTTTAAAAGCCTGTATTCCACCAAACCGGAAAATCTAAAAGAAACGGATAATTTTATTGACAAATAACACTTTCCAAACTTCAGTCAAGATCAGATAAGCAACTTAAACAAACTTATAACCTCTAGTGAAATAAAAGCAGTAATCAAAAGCTTAACAACAACAACAAAAAAAAAATCCCAGGACCAGATGGTTTTAAAGCAGAATTATACCAAATTTCAAAGAAAAAAATAATATCAATAGTCTAAATTTTTCCACAAAGTAGAAATAAAAGGAAATTTCCTAATTCCTTTTTATTAGGCCACAGTTACAGATCAATTTCCTTTATAAGCACAGATGCAAAAATTCCCAATAAAATACTTGCAAACCAAATCCAAGCACACATCAAAAAGATCATCCATCATGAGCAAGTAGGCTTCATCCCAGAGATGCAGGGATGATTTGACTTATGTGAATTGATAAATGCACCATAATATAAAAACAAACAGATTGACAAAAACCATATAATTATCTCATTAGATGAAGAAAGGCCTTTGATAAAACCCATCACCCTTTCACAATAAAAGTCCTGGAAAGACTATGGATGCAAGAGATGTACCTCAACAAAATAAAGCAATTTCTAGAGAGTCCATAGCTAACATCAACTTAAATGAAGAGAAACCCAAAGCAATTCTACTAAAATCAGGAACAAGACATTGTTTTTTATTCTCTCCATGTCTATTCAATATAATACTTCAAGTCTTAGTTAAAGCAATAAGACAACTGAAAAGGATCAAAATATGGAAATAAGAAGGGAAGTCAAATCATTTTTATTTGCAGATGATATGATAGTATACATAATGACCTTAAAACTCCACCAGAAAACTCCTACAGCTGATAAATATTTTCAGCAAAGTAGCAGGGTACAAAATTAACACATAAAAGTCAGTAGCATTCTTATATACAAGCGGACTGAGAAAGAAATCAAGAAAACATGCTTTTCAATAACTTCAAATAATATAAAGCAAGTGGAAGACTTGTAAAATAAAAACTTGAAAACACTGAAGAAAGAAATTGAAGAAGACATCAGAATATGAAAAGCTCTTCCATGCTCATATGTCAGTAGGATTAATACAGTAAAAATGGGTGTGCTACCAAAAGCAATCTACAGATCCAAAGCAATCTTCATCAAAATTACAGCACAATTCTTCCCAGATTTTGAAAGGATACTTTTTTCTTTGGGTTTTATTAATAATGCTACGCAATTTCATATGAAAACATAAAAAACAAAAAATTGCTGAAACAATCCTGAATGATAAAAGAACTTCCAAAGTTATCATCAGCCCTGATCTCAACTTGTACTACAGACTTATGGTAATAAAAGCAACATAATGCTGGCACAAAATCAGACACATTGATCAATGTAATTAAATTGAAGACCTAGACATAAGTGCACATATGTATGGACACCTGATTTTTTTTTTTTTTTTGGTTTTTCGAGACAGGGTTTCTCTGTGGTTTTGGATCCTGTCCTGGAACTAGCTCTTGTAGACCAGGCTGGTCTCGAACTCACAGAGATCTGCCTGCCTCTGCCTCCCGAGTGCTGGGATTAAAGGCGTGTGCCACCACCGCCCGGCTGTGCCACCACCGCCCGGCACCTGATTTTTCTTAAAGAAGTGAGAAATACACACCAGAGAAAAAACAGCATCTACAACAGGGTGCTGGATCTATTATGTAGAAGAATCCATAACTCAACACCATGTGGATAAAAATCTAAGGATAAAATCAGATACATGAGTCTGATAAAATGAAAAGAGGGGAATAGCCTTGAACTCATTGGAACAAGAAAAGACTTTCTGAACATCAGCACAGGCACTAAGATCAACAATTAATAAATGGGACCTTATGCAACTGAAAAGCTTCTGCCCAGCAAAGAACACCAACATTTGGACAAAACAGCAGCCTACAACATAGGAAAATATTTTTATCAACTACATATCCAATAGAGGACTAATATCCATAATATGTAAAGAACTCAAAAAACTGGACATCAAAAACCAAATAACTCAATTTAAAAATATGATACATATCTAAACAGAATTTTCAAAAGCAGAATCTCACATTGCTGAGAAGCACTTAAGGAAAAGTTCAACATCATCAGAGAAACACAAATCAAATCACCTTACATTCATCAGAATGGCCAAGATAATAAAATAAATGTGAACTCAAAGGGGTGAGTATGTAACATTTGCTCATAGAAATGCAAACTTGTACAGCCACTATGGAAACTGGCGTGGTGGTTCCTTGGAAGCTGGAATCTACCTCAAGACCTAGTTATACCACTCTTGAGCATATAAACACAAAGGATGCTTCATCCTACCACAAAGATATTTGCCCAGCTCTATTCATAATATCGAGAAATTGGAAACAACCTAGATGTCACTAAACAGATAAATGGCTAAAGAAAATGCAGTACATTCACACAATGGAATATTACTCAACATTAAAAACCAAAATAAAATCACAGGTAAATGGATGGAACTAGAAAAAAATAACCATTCTGAGTCAGGTAATTCAGACTCAGAAAGACTAGTATGGTATGTATTTGCTTATATTTGGATGTTAGCTGTTAAGTAATTGATAAGCAATTATAATCCACACAAACACAGAAGTTGGGTAGAGAGTAAGGAATAGGTAGAAGAAGAATTTCTTAGGAAGGGAAAATAGAATAGACAGTTATCAATGGGAGGGGTGGGGTCTGAAATGGGAGGATCAGACAGGGAGGGGAGGAGAAGAGGGGGTGGGGGAGAAGACATGGGAGCGACAGCTAAAACTAAGGGCCATTTTAGGGGTTATATAGAAATTTAATACAGTAGAAGCTTCCTAAAATATATATTTATATGAAAGGAAACTAAATAAAATCCAATAATAGGGAGGCAGAGCCCAACTGTATATATCTTATCTCCAAATGAAACTTTTAGTGCCAGAAATGGGCACATACAGTCAAGTTGTTGACTAAAGAGGTGACAGTGGAACCCCTAAATGACCCAGGTTATTGACAAGGCTATTGATTGTTCTCTACAAACTGATGGCAAGATGCTCTTGCCAAACACAACACCTACATAACGCATTGAACGTGAAAAGCCTTAAGCGACTTGGAGGGGAGCAACTGGACTTTAGAAGGTGTTGAGTTGCTGATTCCAGAGGTTTGTTTTCTCATAGCCTAATTGACCTACAAAGCTTTTGGTTTGCACATTTTTTTAGCTTTTTGAGCTATATTTTAACTTTACAACCCTTTTAAAAGGAAAAGTGTCAGCAGAAATATTTTTTTAAATGTATTCCCTTTGTGTTAAGCCACTGGAATTGTAGGATTTCTTACATCTAAAGCTGCCTTGACAGATGTAGAAACTCAGAGGTCATCATTATTCATATTACAGGTAAGATATCTGCTGTTGAGAAAATTAGGAAACTCACTCAGGGTCACAGAACTGTTAAGTGACAAGCTCATGTGAACTGATCTCCAAATGCAACTTCTTTTTCTCCTTCTCCTCCTCCTCCTCCTTCTCCTTTTCCTTCTCCTCTTTCTCCTCTACGTCTCATTCCCTGAACTTCTACCCACACCACTTAACATTCTCATTCCTTTTGGCTTCCAACAAATAAACCATAATAATAGGAAGGGAAATACCCCTACTTGGCAATTTCATGTGATAGCACCTGCCCTGAGATTATCCCCAAATTACCCAAATGACTTTCTACAAAAACGTGCTCGTGGTTTGACACATAACACCTTTCCAAAGAAATAATGCCTTTCCACAGCTGAAAACTCCACTAGCTAATTCCAGTACTTTCTTGACTATCCAAATATCGTGGGGACATTTTGCAATATTTTTAAATCTGCAAATGTTGAAACAGAGTAGATGAGGGTGACTGAATGGAGGGGTACCCCTAAAAGTGGTATAAATGGAAAACTTCTTTAAAAACAAACATGTCTATACAGAAATCAAATATATGAACAAAGAAAATCACTCTCAGTCACTCAAAAAATGCAAACCACACAATTTTAAAGATACCTAGTAGTGCTTGCTAGCACAGAATTTAGGATGCTTCACTCTTGGTTTTAGCTTAAGTGAAACACCAGGTACTGGAGGCTGGGAAAATGTGAGGAAAGAATCCAGTCTCACCTGTCTTCATTTCCGGTTAGGACTGGCCTGAGGGAAGGGACAGCACCAATGACAATTTAATCTGTTTGCTAACAGTCTTCCAGTGACCATCTCCAATGTCAGAGACTGACTGCTCTCTCTAATAATGACATGAGGGCTGTTAAAGACGTCATGCATGGTGGAAACTCCGGATCACTCCCTTTTACATACTTCTTAGACTACAGATTTGCAAAAGAAGTTGCTCTCAGCCTTCCTAAACAAAATCATAATGTGCTCACACATGCCTCACACAAGAACCTACTGGTCTCTCATAATATTATGATAGTCTTCATCACACCAAACTGTGATTGCCTCTTCAATTGTTTATATCACCTAACAAAATGTGATTCTACAAAGAGAGAAACACGGCGTGCTGAAGATGATCCATAAAGGCCTAGAGAGTGTTGAGGGCATAGATGCCACCAACAGCATTTAGTGAGAAGCTGACTGAACAGGCAAGTCTCTTAAACTTCCAAAAGCTACAGTTTCTAAAAGAAATGAAATGTTCCCCCTTGGGACCAGCATTTCCCCAAGGCCAAATACATTCCAAAAGAGCAAATTAAGTGTTTCAGAAAATTGTTTACCAGATTGCAGCCACCCAGGAAGCCACTCAGTTCTGCCTTCCTGGAGATCCATGGGGAACACTCTACCCTTGGCTGTGTTTTCAGTAAAATGCTAGTAGACAGGCCTTTGGTTGGGGGAATAACTCTGACCTGAAAACCCTCTCCTGCCTCTGCTGTCTAGGTGCCAGGCACTACTGGCTCTCAGAATTCATTTAACCCTGGCGAAGACTCTGAAATAGCTGCTGCTAATGTCCCTGTTTTAACAAAGAAGAAAGTGAGACACAGAAAGAGGGAGAAACCCACCGAGTTCATTCAACAAATATGTGGTGGAGCTGAAATTCAAAGCTAGAGTCTTGGTTTTTACATGTGCCAAGGACCATATCGGACCTCACCAGCTTAGGGTTGGAGAGCCTAAATCAGGTAAAATTCTACCAGGTGTCTTTTTTGGTCCCTCAGCAACTATTTTCAGTGTTTTTAATCAACTGTTTACCTGGTATTCTTGTATGGAAGTCAAAGCTAAAAGATGACCCTGATCATCCCTCAGCTCTAAATGCAGTTTTCCTCCTGCAAAGAATGTTGTCTTTACAAAGGCAACATGGACGTTGCTCAGGAGAAGATGTCTTGGGACATACAAAAAGAAAGGTAATTGATAACTAAGAGAACACCTGTCACTCAGCAGAGGAAAGGGCTGGGCATACGCCTAACAAAAGATTTGCTACCTAGTCAGCAAGTTATCACAGCTCTAAGAACAAGGAAACCCTGACAGTCTCACCAATGAAGGACAACAGCAAAATCGAAACATCTCATTTTCTGTCACGTGTAAGCAGAGACACGCAGCAGTTGTCGAGAGGCAGTAGAACGCGGAGTTAAGCTCTGGGCTCCAGAGCCCGAGTCTTCATTGTATAAGTGCTTCATAATTAATGATGCCGAGATGGCAATCTGTATTCTACTAGGCTGATTCTTTTGCAGAAATCAATAGTCTGACAGAGGAAATCCTTTTGGGAAGAGACTATTTAATCATCTTCATTATAATCATCATTATCATTGTGATAAATGGCATTTATTGAATTCTTAAGATGTGCAAGGCTTTGAATATGAATGACCACATCTCATCCCTCCTCTAGCTTTGAAAGATAAGTTTAGTAAATATTAGGAGGCACCCAGCATTGACTCCTCACAATAACCCCGTCCAGTACTTCACCTCAAATGGGTTTATTTCTGGCAACCTGGCGGAGGACTCACATAGTAGAATAGCCATACCTCTGTAGTACACATTAGTGGTGAGCAAAGTTTTCACATAAATGCAGATGTGGTTTGTAAAGGCGTGTCAAGAATCTTCAGATCCTTCTTCAGCAGTGTGACAACAAATAACTAATTTCCGTGGTCCTCAGCTTCCCCAGCATACAAATGAAATGAGACCGCCTCACTAGAGTTTGTGGTAAATGATCCCTTTTATATCTGAGAGCACCTGACAGAGAGAGGAGCTTCCAGAGAGGCAGGCTCCCTTCTGCCCCGAGTACCAGCTAAAATGCCTTCTGACTTGCCCACGACCGTGACTAGTGCTTTCCTAGTATTCTCCCTTAACTAATTAAACACAACAAAATGTCTTTGTAAAGACAACAAGCGTTGTCTTTAAACCTTTCAGCTTTCTCATGGTACCCCACCGTCTAAATGAGATCCAAGCTTGCTTCTCTGTGGTGATGTTCTAGACTGCTGATCCTGTCTGTAATCCTCTTGCTCCATTCAGGAAGGAGTGTCAGCCTAAGCCTAAGCAAACTTCCTCCAGTCCATCCCAGTTCCTCCCTTCTCCCCTACTCCCTAAGCTTTGCCACTTCAGCAACCTCAATTCTCACAAAACAGTTACTCAAAATAGATTCCTCCAGAAGCTGCCTGACTGTGGTCTCCTGCAGAGCAAGAGTCATGGGTTTATGGCAGCTGCTGACCATCCATTCTCGGAAGTCTTTGGATCTGCCCTCCAGATTTGTGGATGTTTGCTGAAGTAGTCCCCCCCCCAAAAAAAAAATAATCACAGGATATCTGAAAGCAGTTGTATATTTATATTGTAATTTATATATCAATTTCTGCTTTCCCTTAAGCCTTATTATCTTGTCCCTAAGCCTTAGCTAGAAGGTTCGAAGATCTGGTATAATTCTCTTTTCCTATATTCCCAAACACTGGCATTGGCACAGGAAGCCAAATCCAAGCACCACCCCAAAAGCTATCTGTTTCCATGGCAGGCAAGTCCTCACTGAAATCCGAAGCCAAGGAAGGTCTTCTGGATCTGCTTCCTCTTCCTCTTGGCCTGTCTGAACAAAGCCCAAGCTTGTGACCCATTTAAAACTCCCATCACCACATGCCTTCCTTGACACTCGAGCGCACCTTGGTCTGTCCTTCCAGCAGCTAGCTCAAGTCACTCAACCAACCCTTCAGGCCACCTTGGCAAGGTTGCCTTCTGCTGGTCATTAATTCAAGTGTGATCTTTCTGCATTGTTCCACATCTACTCACAATCTCTATTTCTAGGATTTGCTGGCTCCACCTGTAGGGGTGGAACATAGCTGAATGGCTGAATCCTTGGGGAACAGACCTCCCACCCCCAAATATATACCCACAATCTTGAGGTCTTAAGCCAAAGAAAAGTTGCTGGCGGCTGGAAAGCTCTTGTCTCCAAGTAGCCTGATGTCTCCAGGCTGAGATTACTGATTTCATGGCATGACTAACGCAAAGTCAAAATGGAACTCTGGACTTCCAGAGTGCTCTGAAGAGCTAATAAATCCAAAGTGAATGAGACTTCCTAAATTGAGCTTCCTTTATGAGGCCATTCACGAGCACTTCTGGCTTTCTCTACTTAAACAGCAAGCAACGACTGTAAATATTAACAAAATGGGGAGGAGACTCGAGGAAAAGGAAATAAAACATACTCGAGACCCTGTCTGGTTCCCAAAGAGGAGCACCCTACATGAGATTTCTCTGTCACAAACTTCATGTAATTCTAAGTACAGATGAACAATATGTACTCCGGTGGAATGGGGTAGTGTTTCATTATGCTGAATCTCAGGAATGAGTCTGATTATAACTCTGTGACTACTATAGAAGTTTGATTCTGAAGATAGATTCTGGGTTGCCGTGAAGTGTTTTGCTCATGTATATATTACTCAGATGATTTGGGGGCACAACTAACACAAAGTCATTGCTGAAATTTTTATGTTTTGTTGGTTTCTTTTGAGGTATAAGCACAGGATACTTTTTCATCAATTTTTAAGAATCCAAACATTTCAATGTTATCATTTCACCTGATTCATTTGGCAAGAGGTTTAAATGCAAAAGGCAATAGAAAAGTTGGAAAGCAAAAGGAAAATGGGAGGCCGAGAATGACTGAACCCTGAAGCAGCAGCTGTGTGTGCGCGGAGAACCAAGTATGTCCTAGCTTTCTGTGGGTTATCACACTGATTTAATGAGAGTGGTAGCTACACAGATAAACATACCTCACAGCTTACACGGGTTATCTCATTTAATCACATACTATTACTACCGTGTTACAGATGTGTTGGCGGAGACTGCTCATTTGTTTCCTGGCAGCACAGACCAGAAATAACGGCACAGAAACTGTTTTATTACAACACTCTTTGGCCTATTAGCTCATGCTTCTTATTGGCTAGCTCTTATATCTTAAATTAACTCATTTCTATTCTTCTGTGTATCGCCACATAGTTGTGGCCTACTGATAAGGCTCCATCCAACATCCAGCATCTGTCTCCTATGCTGCTACATGGCTTCTCACTGACTCTGCCTTCTTTCTCCCAGCATTCAGTTTAGTTTTCCCACCTAACTCTACTCTGCCTTATCACAGGCCAAAGCAGCTTCTTTATTCATTAACCAATAAAAGCAACACATATACAGAAGGATTTACCATATCACAGATGGGAAAACTAAGTCCCAGGAAAACATTTACAAGATTTAAAACTGGAACAATGAAGACTCCAAGCTGGTCTCCCACTGCACAGACAGCACTTCTTAAGCCCTACATGGTTACTCCCACTTCAAGGGAGCAGTGGCCTACAGCTCTGTGCTGGGAGAGGGTTTAGGGGTCTCACTCAAGCTCTGTCCAACCTGGGGACTTTCTACTCAGCAGGGCTCTGCAGCATGTCTACAGTGTGGGGAGGGCTTCTGGGAAGTGGAAATATCTTGTAAAGCATCGTGTACTCTTTCCTGAGCCCTACCAGAGGCCTGCATAAGTCAGGGCAGTGCAGTCAGCCTTTATAGTTGATTTCAGCAGAATACAGTTACCACTCAGCAAGGAGCTCAAGGAAAACTGGCTGAGGGCCAGGGAACAAGGAAGGGAAGCATAAACTTGAAGAATCTACACTGTGGGCCAAAGCATTAACATCACAGAAAGTTCTTCCTATTCCTTCTGGGTGAGCAGTGTGTCCTGGCCAACTGCCTGTGGGTTGGCGTCCAAAGGCTCTAATCTACCCCTGTGAGACTGCTGACAGCCCACAGGAGTCACAAGCTCGCCCAAAGATTCCACCCTCACGGGCAACAACACGTATTCACTTCTCTGTCCTCTTATCTCCCCATCAGCCCTGCTCCCTTGTTGTATTTAGTGAGGACATCCACCAAGCCCCACTGCTTTGCGGATGGTATGCTGGGCTTCACTTCAACACGTCAACTGTTGTCAAGTCTTCTGTGTGTCTACTAGGAGCATGGCTGCTGAGATCAGGTGGCTCAAAATATGAGAACAGAACATTTTCTGCTTAGGTTCAGTGGCAGACACAATAGATACAGTATCAAAAGACATAAGCCGCCCAGGTAGATACACACAACAAAAATTTTACAAGGAGAATAAAAAGAGCATGTTTCCTGATGTGTGGACCCCAGCCAGGTAAATATGCAAAACTGGGCCAAAGAAGGATTTTAAGAGACGCTGACATGGGAGAGACAGGCCAGCGGCTGCCACCTCATCTCTGTTCAGGGTTGGGAGGAGCAGCTTCTAAAAATTCTCCCCCAAATAGGCTCCAAGGCAAGCCCCCAGCATGCTCCACTGTGTGATTGCTGCAGTAGGGGGACAGTGAGGACTGGCCCATAGCTCCTGTTCGAGAAAGGTGGCAGTCCATATACACTGAGGTTCTCACCATCCAGGATGTAATGAATTTTAGAAATGGATCAGCTACCACCCAGTGGTAACTGAGGAAAACTGCTGTAGAGATGAGCCCACACCTGAGGAATTCCAGAGCTTGCTCTTGAGCCCCATGTGAGAGATGGCAGACAAAGTCACTGTGGGCCTTGAGAGGGGTACCTGCTAGAGGCTGCAGAAGTCCCAGCACCCCGAGGTGGAGGAAGAAAGCTTGGGAAAGTGGGACAAGGAGAAGGACCCAGCAGGGAGACCCCTAAGAGCCCTAAGAGATGACTCCCCAGAAAGAGCCTTTCTTTAAGCACTCATGCGTTCTGCCAGCCAATAGAAACAGCTGACCCGCTTCCCTCTTCTCCCATCAGTCGGCAAAGGATCAACAAGGCAGCAAAGTGAGTGGGTGCCCGCCAAGACCCCCATTCACCTGAAGACTTCCAGAGTGGGAAAGGTCCAATCATGGGAATTTTGATATCTCTCTTAGACTGGCCATTCTAATTCCTGAACTGAGTCTGCGCAGAGGAAGAGGTCCATTAGACTATTACCTGTGGAGGGCGCGAAGGTCCGCCAGCTCTTTCGTCTGGGGACCATATTCACAGGAAGTCAATTTAAGTGTGAAGAAACCGCTGGCCTTTTCCTACACAAGCCTGTTTCTTCCACACAGTGGTTATAGTGCAAACAACCTCATCCACAACCAAGTCTTGGAGAATTTAGGACAGTAGGATCCAATGGGTCCCTTCTCTACTGTCCTCACAAAATCTGTCCTCACAAAGGAACCACAGGCCCACGGTCTGTGCAAAGTTCCTGGAGTCAGCGTGACTAGTGGAGAGGCCAGAGGGTATGAAGAACTTGGATGTACTATGACACCTTTAATGAAATTTGACTTGTGGGTCCTGACCAGGACACTTTCTCTTCATCTCTCTCACTGCCCTGTGCCACGTCAAAATCCCATCATTCCTTTGTCATGGCCACACTAAATTTAAGTATTCTGAGAAACACAGGGCAGTTTACGCTCCTCTTTCAAACCTCATTGCAAGTTACTATATTTTTTTCAAACTGAGACGCCCTGTTTTAATGCTCCAGTAACTCTTATTAGCTTGTTTTTGCTTGTTTTGAGAAAAGGTTTCTGTGGAACAACCCTGGCCATCCTGAAGCTCTTGGTAGACCAGCTGGCCTCCAACTCACAGAGATCCACCTACCTCTACCTCCTGAGTGCCGGGATTAAAGGTGTGAACCACCACTTCCAGCAAGTTTTAATATAGCCTTTAAATATTTAATGTTATAACATTGTGACCAAATCAAATCAAAGGAATTATAATAGTGAATATACTTTAGGACCAACATATGGATTTTCCATAAGTAAGGACCCAGCATCTCTGAGGGCTCCCATGTCACCACTATGTCATCTTGGTCAGTACCACCTTAAGAACAGCTAAGATCACAGTTTAGGACATGAAAAGTCACATTGTCTCCTGTACAGGGAAAGAGAAAAGCAAATAAGCTTGCTGAGCATTGTGCTGCAGGACCATATTTTTTTCTGAAAGAGTAGAGGATGTATTTTGATTCAGGACTGCAAAATCCTGCCTCATAAAATAGCATAGCTAGTCCCTTATATGTAACAACTCATTGTTCATCTACAAAGATGTTTTAGACCACCAGCTGGGGATCAGAACAGGCAGGAGGTAACTTTGAAACCAGAGTATTGCACACCTCTTAACAAGCTCCATGACCCTGGGCACATGCCTTACTGTCTCTGGGGCTATATTTTTCATCTTTAAAAAATGGGACAAAAATAGATACCCTGAATATCTGCAATGAAGTTTGAGTCACTTTTAAAACAAAATGTGAAGAACAGTGCCTGGCATACACTGCGTGCTGGGTAGCATTTCAGCAATGTGGATGGCAGACTCTTCTGTAGTAGGAGATTGCTTGTTCGTTCCAGCTGCCCAAATCCAAAATAATTACACAGAAACTATATTAATTACAACGCTGTTTGGTTAATAGCTTAGGCTTCTTAACTAACTCTTACATCTTAAATTGGCCCATTTCTATTATTTTGTGCTTTACCATTAGGCTGTGGTTTACCGGTAAAGTTCCGGGGCATCTGTCTTCTTCGGCAGATACATGGTGTCTCCTGACTCCACCTTTTTTTCTCCTCTAGCTCTGTTTGGAATTCCTGCCTTACTCTATTCTGTGCTGCCATAGGCCTAAAGCAGGTTCTTTATTAACCAATGGTAACAAAACATATTCAAAGCATACAGAGGGGAATCCCACATCACTCTTACGTTTCAATATAAACAAAATTTAAGGGCTCAGAGAGCCCACAGGAAGAGCCACAAGCAGGCTTTCTGCAAGGGAACTTGATGGTGTTGTTTGCCGCCCTTCAAATAAGGAAACTAACCTGTGAGGCTGGTATACATGAGCAGCTGCCACTTCACCTTTACCATCTGTGCACCCTGGGAGATAACCACTCAGTGACACTTGTCGAGCCCCAACCCCCTCCTCACTGTGGGGAACCCAATGGTGCTATGTAGCTGAAGAACATGGCTCCAGGAGAGGGGAAATGGGAAAACCTCCAAAGTCCAGCTTCAGTGCCCCAGACTTGCCCCAGCCTTTGGCTCCTCTTGCTGTCACTGAGTGTATACCTGCCATGCACACACTACGCATATGTAGAATGGATCCTAACCCTAACCCTATGGATGGGAGGCACACAAAGTGAGGCTAGAATTGATAGGGTGAGTTATCAGCTGTCTGATTGCTGGCTTGTACTGAGAAGTTCTCTATTTCTAGCACCTCCCCAATCAAAAGCCAAGAGGCGCCTCACCTCCCCAACCCTCTCCTCCATCCCACTTCCTCACCTCCACCCCAGCATGACTTCCCGGCTGAGCTCAGAAGAGCCCCTGCCCTGTCCTGTTCCCTTCCTGGACCAAGAAGATATCGTCTTATATAAGGCAAATCAGGTATGTTGTGCTATATGATAAAGCATTTCAGCAAAGTCATGTCTATATGTGTTTACAGTTGGGGACAATAAAGAGAAGTTACTAAGCTTATCTTCAGAAATAAGCTTAGGAAACAGTAGGTGAGGATTTTAATAGAATTTGTTTGCCAGCTCTTTGTTACAACAAACTACTCCTTAATGCCTGATTGTAGGCAAAAATACGGGGTGCCCATGGCTCTCAAGTCCAGAGTGATCAGATGAAAACCCCAGGAAAGGCCTTTTTCTTCCTCAACCAACATATTTAAGCTATCTGGCATAAAATCATACATCTGAAAAGCTAACAACTCTGGGCTTCTTGGCTGGGAGCCAGCTCTTATAGCATTTGGAGGAATCAACCTGCTAGCCCCTGCAGCACAAATGTACAACCAATTGAAATGTATGTCTCCTTGATGCCTTAGAGACCCAGTTTCAAGAAACACCACTCAGTCTAGAATTACACATCAACACTTACTTAGCACCCTGGGTAGCCATGTAGATAGACAATGGGAGATACTGTTTTTCATCCCAAGTAGGCAGAGGCTTTCAAGCAGTAGACTCACCATCTCCTTTGGTGCTTTTTCACTCTCTGAGACAAAAGAAGAGGATGTCAAGACAGGCTGCTGATTCTGAACACCAGCAGCATGCTATATTCACCAAGGCTTTAAAAAATCCCAGAGCAAAGACCACACAACAGAACGGTTTGGTCAGAGTCTGGGGTGAGATCCAGGTGTGAGTTCTGAAGCTTCTACACGAGCCTAGTGATCATCCTAGAAAAGAACCACTGCCCTGCTGGGTTCAGGTAGCCACAAGATGAAGAAACCTGGTCTCTAAACAGAGCAAGGAGAGAGCATATCCACCAATAACACGGACATTTCATGGTGAATGCAAGATAAAGAAACTTCAAGTGTTTTAAGCAACTGATAGTCTGAGAGCTTGGTTTTTAGAACTGCCTCCACTGCCGGGTGGGAATCTGGGAGTGATGCAGCACTTCCCTTGTCAACTAAGGTGTTCTTTGCCAGTATGGGTGATGCCTTGATGACTAGAAACTGAAGATGCCTTTGTGTTCCATGTGACTAAAACCATGAAAGTCACTGGAAAACAACCAGCCTGCTGGAATAACAAACAAGCAACTGTGTGTCACAATGCCCCAACGTAAACACCGCACCAAACAACTTCTTATTCACGTCTTGGTTTCTCCTGTCTTGGTTTGCGCTACTGTAATGAAATGTCATTAACTGGGTGGTTTATAAAGTTTTCTGTTACGTCCTAAGAGGTTGGTTAAGATCAAGGTGACAGGAAAACTGTTGTCCGGGGAGGGCTTATGTTTCGTTTGTGAACAGCAATCTTCCTGGTGAGCCCTCATGAGGCACAGAAAGCAAGCAAGCTCCTGTGGACGCCTCTCCTAAGGGCACTAACCCTTTCCTCCCATCCTCTCAAGGCCCCCTTTAGACAATTTGCTTTGGGGATTATGTCCCAGTTTATGAATCTGAGGTAACATAAGCATTCTGGCCTCAGCATCCTCGCAAGGGTGACAAAGGAAGCCCTCCTCTTCATTAATGTGAAAATAACGTTTACGAATGAAGAGATTGTGGCTCAGAAAAGAAAATCGCTCTCCCCAAATCACAGAACCAAAGACAACATCAGATTGTCCAAGGTGCTATTCTTTCAACCATATCCTGATAGTCTAACCCACTAATGTGACCCAAGGCAAAAGGCAGAGATTAGTTTGCTGTATGAAAGAACCTTGCTATGACAGAAGAGCAATCACAGTGGAAAACACTAACTGGGATTTGGGTGTGGCACAATATCATCATGGTAGAATCAGATCCTGGAAACAAGTGAATCAAATATGGGCCTTCTAGACTCTAAGCAAGGCAAGTCCATAGACAAATGCAAGGGCCACAGACGAGTCAGCAAGATGTAAGTCCCATTGCTGCGGCATCCGCCTCCCCTCGAGAACAGGTTTCCACTAAACTCTCAAGCCTTCCTCCTGACTTGAGCTCCAGCCTTCACAATGGGAACAGTTTCAGAAATTTCCCAGCCCCCTCTTCTGCCCATTTGTTGAAACCTGAGAAAGTGGAAGAAGGCATGTTTGAACAAACAAATCTGCTAATTACAATTCTACAAAGTTGTCAAGGTCTCCGTGTGCCTAGTACCATATCAGACTCCAATGTAGCACTAACTGAAGAGTAGGTGTCAGACAAAAGGATCTTATGTTTGCATTAAAACCAGGAGTCATAACAATGTCTTGTTGACATCAGGGTGGCCCATGCCCACGTAGGCTTCAAAAGTAATGGGGCGCCATACAAGCTCACTGTCTTTGCCAGTGAATGTACCCACAATGCTTGTGACACACTCTGGCTCTCATCAGGGCTCACAAAATGAATTAGCGATGACCTCAAAGGCTTTATGTGAATCATCTCTAATCCCAAAGGCCTTCAATTAAATGGTTCAGAGATGCCTTAAAGGCAGATGTCACAGAATCACATTTTATAACTTTGATGGGCCTCTTCCCATTGCAGTCTATGATAACAGCACCCCTGGAGCTGGGCTCCACACACCCTACATGACCAAATTCTGCCTTGCCCTGTCCTCTTCTTTGTAGGAATTCATCCTTCATCCAGATGAATGCAAGTTACTCTTGAATAGACAGGAATCTGCTGACTAGAAGAACATCAGAAGTCAGCACTAAATCAAAGTAGGCATCAGCATAAAGGGTCTCCCGTTCCGTTCACTCTGATGCCTGCTAACCCCTGAGGTGCATCATACTGAAACTGAGCTGCTGGCTCACTAATCTATTTCCCTCATCAGAATGGAAGAAGCTCAAGACCAGAGATGCTATCTTACCCTGGTACCTGACACAGAAGCTGACATACCGAAGTGATGGAGGAAGGTCATTGGTTAATTAAATAAAGAAGCTGCTTGTCCTGATAGGTTAAAACATAGGTGGGAGGAGTAAACAGAAC
>NC_022018.1:12053325-12061145 GCF_000317375.1 Microtus ochrogaster | reverse complement strand
AGTTTGAGACCAGCCTGGTCTACAGAGCTAGTTCCAGGACAGGCTCCAAAGCCACAGAGAAACCCTGTCTCGAAAACCCCCCCAAAAAAAAAGAATACAGTTTCCGTGTAATTATTTCAGGTAAAGCTAGCCTTGTGGGCAGCGGGGTGCTGAGGAGGCAGCCCCCCCGCACCTATTACAACACCGAAGGTGCTCAGCACCTTTGCTGACAGATGAAGGAGTCAGTGACACACTCCTTTATGGATTTATAAAGCCATTTCTCCATAGCAAATACAGTTCTAGATCCTGTGGATATAACCTCACATAAAACAGCCAACAAACCCATCCCGTCCTTGCAGAGCTTGTGTGTTAGAAACTGGGAAGGGAACACATGAGTGAAAACACTGAAGGCTGTAGAAATAGTGGTGTGTGGCACAGGGTCATGGCTGTCACTGGTGGGGTGCTAACCACATGCCAAGATCTATACCCCAACAATCTAGGAGGCAATGTGCTATGTGGGTTAAGAACATGGTTGTAGAACTGTACTGTTCAAGTCATATTCAACTCTACCCCTTGCTGACTATGACCTTGGGCCGCTTACTCTTAGTCTTAGTTTCCTCATCCGACAAAGGGTTATTGTGTACCAGTAGAAGGACCAGATGACACGGTTTTTACAGAGACTATGAACCCCATTCTTCATACTCACTTAGTGCCCACAGGTAAATAGCTACTCTCACCTCCCATTTAACATGCACATCAGCCTATGAAAGATAGGTGTTTCCTTCTTGGAGAAAGAAAAGAAGCTAAGCTTACACAGATAGGAACAGACAAAGCCAGATTGACCCAAACTTACTCATTTCTAACGCCCATACTTTTAACTACTGTGACTTGTGAAAGGAACAGCACCACAGAGAGTCTGGAAAGGCCAATCCTCCTCCTAGCATTTCCCCAATAGTCAAGCACAACATCTGTTAGCCCTTCAAGATATAGCATCTAACTCCATGTTCCTTCTATACAGAACCTCTTTGATGAATTGGCACACAGCCAAGAACAAAGTGGTCACCAGGGGGTGGGGGTAAAATTCTGGGACTACTCATATTATTCTATGTTTTGTTTTATTCTCTGGTTCAGACTGGTCCAGAACTTACCATTTGGGAAGATCAGCCATCAGCAGAGGGCTGACGGCTCTAGGGAAACAGATGGTTATAGAAGGAAAATTACCATAAAGGTTCTGGAGGTTAGGGTCAACATATGTTTATACAGCCCAAATCAGAAGGGAAAGGAGGGATGTGGGAGTGATTTCTTTCTAATCTGTTGCTTTCATTGGTTAATTAATAAAGAAACTGCCTAGGCCCATTTGATAGGCCAACCTTTAGGTGGGTGGAGTAAACAGAACAGAATGCTGGGAGAAAGAAAGCTGAGTCAGTGAGTCGCCATGATTCTCCCACTCCAGACAGACGCAGGTTAAGATCTTTCCTGGTAAGCCACCTCATGGGCAACACAGATTATTAGAAATGGGTTAGATCAATATGTAAGAGCTAGCCAAGAAGAGGCTGGAACTAATGGGCCAAGCAGTGTTTAAAAAAATACAGTTTCCGTGTAATTATTTCTGGGCATAAGCTAGCCAGGTGGCAGTGATTCAGGGAGGCTGGGTGCCAGGAACGTAGCCCGCCACTCCTATCACAACAAGGAGGGACACACAGGGTGGATATGGTGAAACTAGGACACAGATATGTACAGACCTGGGGTATTGTAGCCTTCTTCTCCTGTGGGGTTCCTGAAATGAACTCATAAAAAGGCAAAGTGAGCCGGGCGGTGGTGGCGCAAGCCTTTAATCCCAGCACTCAGGAGACAGAGGCAGGCGGATCTCTGTGAGTTCGAGACCAGCCTGGTCTACAGAGCTAGTTCCAGGATAGGATCCAAAAGCTACGGAGAAACCCTGTCTCGAAAATGTAAAAGAACAAAAAAATAAATAAAAATAAAAAATGAATAAATAAAAAGTGAATTTAACCATGCTATACACACAAACCACTCTCCATTCCCCTTTCTGGTGGTAAAAGAGAAACTAAGATATAAAAGGAGATGAAGGGGTAGCCCAACCTCATACCCCATCATAGAGAGGACATGGCTAATCCTGAGTCCAGAAGAAGGCTGACTTGGAGATAAGCAATGATTCCACCCCAGAAAAGGGGGATTAAAAGACAGACAACAAGGAAGAAAGTTAAGAGAAATCAAGATAGGGATTGGGAAACCCTCCACCACCTCAGACTTGAAAAAGAGACCCACTGAAGGTCTCCCCACTCCTGAGAAAGTTATCACCATGCAGTTTTATAAGGTCCTTTCCAAGGTCTGTACTGAGAACTACCCATAAATTAGCCCATCTCACCCCCAACGGGGCTCTCTCTGTTCTCAGCTTACCCAACCATATCAAAATTACCAATCAGTGTATTTCCCACAGGCCAGGAGAAGAACATGTTCTAGGATGAGAAGGGAGGGTAGAAATGCTGGGGGAAAGAAGAAAGGTGTCCCCAAAGTCCGCAGCTCAGGTTTATGAAGCTGAAGTTTAGGAAAGGAAGATGCTAAAGACTCTGAAGTCTCCAAGATCCCACTTCGACCTTATCACCCCAGGAGATGCAAAACTAAGGGGGAAGGTTCAAATAGCAGCTTCAAGATTTAAAGTTGTATACTAATCTTGCTCCAAGTAAAATGCTCCTTTAATGTTAATTAATAATACTAATGCTAAAAATCCTCTGTGCTATGGTCACCCTGGAATAGGAAACTCAATGAGGGTTGACAATGTTATGAATGTATAGCTGTGGGGGAGTGGGCAGCAAATGGTCGGATGATGGATGAAGAGGCAGATGGATGTGGATCGATAAATGGGAGGATGGGAAAGTGGATGGTAAATCTCTATACTACATAGCAAAATACACTCTTTGTTTTCAGAAAAAATAGTATTTTTAAATAGAGGTCGTTAGGAACTGGTATTTAGCATCAGAAATACTTTTGATGTAACTATTAACCCAAACCTACCAACTCCATATAAGGATTCATTTCTCACCAAATCGCATTTCCAAGACATTCTTCCTCTCTGCACTATCTTACTCAGATACCTACTTTCCCCTCACAACAAAAAACACCTACTAGAAGATAACTTCAGCATTTCCTCCCAGTGATGACCCCTGCCCTGGCCACTTGTCTTCTTTGGAGCTGTCGATCCTGTGTGTTCATCCGGATGCCATGTATGACTTTAATCTCAACATGCCTACTTGAGTGCTAACACTTGCCCCCTCTGCCTCAATCTTTGTCTCCCATCTAAAGACCTAGTATCTCTAATCTCCAAAGTTTTAATGAAAAACGTAAAATCTGTTCTTGTTATTTTCTCCCTTCTATAGGCAATCAGTCACCATATCACTTTATCTGCCATTTCAGAAGCCTTCTGAGATGTTTCCACTTATGATTTCCGCTCTTTGCAATCAGACTCCTGCACATCTTTCTTCGTTCACACTACTTCACATGTGCAGACCTGTGCATGTTCAGACCTGAGCACTGCACTAGGGATTCCAAGACAGATAAAATACAATTGTTGGCCTGAAGGATCTCAAGATTTCTGTAAATACTTCATATATTGACTCTATTTGTTCCTGTTTCAAATCTCTGGCAGTTACTCATGGTCTGTGGCCCACAGTCATTGCCAAAAACCTGTTTGTGTTGCTAGCTTCAGAAGTTGGATTTTGGTGCCAATTCAATTCAGTGCTTACAGAATAATTATTGTGAGTTAAAACCAGGCATGCTGGAGCCCAGGTCCCTGCCCTGTGCCTTCCACTCAGAGTTATGAAGCTGAGATTTGGGATGCTGACTTGGGGCTCAAAGAAATAGCAGAACTGGGTAAAATTTAAATATTGGCGATAAATCAGGGAGTCACCTGGAGGCCAGGAATGCTGATGCTGAAAAAGCATAAAAAAAATGATAGTGACTATTAATAGTGCAAATATTCTCCCAGAATGGAGGAACTAGGGAAGGGGAGTCCCAGCTTAGCAATTCCAGAATTTCTGAACTACAATAAGCATAGACCCTAAAAGATTCTGAATGGTACCAGTGTGTTCCTTGTGACTGCTTGGTTCTCCCTCTGGTGGGAACCCCAAAGGAAAATGTTCAGTAAACACATGTGAATGAATGAGGAAAAGATGGGAGGGTGGAGGAAAAGAGAAGGGAGAGGGGAAGGGACACTGAGTTGACATTATATGATGGCAGGAGTCTGACATGGAGCTTTGCAGACCAAGAAAGCGGGAAAAGAGCCTTCTCTCCATCATTCTTAACCCAAATTCAAGCCACCTTAACTTTAAGCCATGTAAGGGAAGGAGAAAACTGAAAGGTGTTACGGGGAGTGTTAAGTCTGAGACGATGAAACCGCCTTTACCTCATACTCCGAATCTTTAGCCAAGTCCCTCCCTAGATGACTCAAAGGAAAAACTCCATGTGCCCCTCCCAAAAGGAGACAGGAACCAGACCCAGGTAGGCATCAATTTGGTTGATTTCCATTGTGGTAACTTATAATGTCAAGACTCACTGATGAAGATGCTGAAGAAGATTGGTAACTAGAGAATATGGATGGCAATAGAGAAGGGTGGTAACTCAATCACACAGATGCCATTGGAGGAGAACGGGAACTCAGTGATGCGGATGCCACCGGAGAATGGTGGGAGATGACATGAATGTCTTCGGACGGACGGGAATCCAGCTTCTGCAGCCGCCTGGGGCTCCAAGCACAGTCATCATGCTTCTCCCTTTTCCACTTGTCCTCCAAAGGCAAGCGAATCTTAGAGATCAGATGACACTTTTCGCTAAAATTCAAGTATAGCCCAAAGGTTTGTATTTATTGCCTGTGGGCTTTGCAGGAATATTTGGGCCCAACATGTGCTTTGATCCACACAATATTACAGCTCACTCCAAATCCCAGGTTTCTGAGGGACTCCCTAGCTTGCAGGATAGTTATAAGGATCAGGGAAGGTGCCAGTCTTGCTTTTCCATATCTTTTAGATTTATCCTTTTCTAAACAGCCCCAGGTGGAGACTAGAAATCCAGTCTTGATTTTGCCTGCCATTCTACCTACCCAGTTTTAACCATCGCTGTCCACTGGCAGTGAAGAGGAGAGGTCTAAATTCACACTGCTTTTGCAGATGCAATTCTCAGAGACTACTGAGGAGAGCGAAAGAGGAAGTAACGGAACTGTTCCAGGATCAAGGATATCTGTTGAAGCGATAGTGCTTCTTTCCACGGAGATTCCACGGCTAAGAGACTTTGCTTTTCTAAGATTGATTTTTACTTTGAATTGTGTGAATGAGAGTGGATATCTGTGTACACGAATGTGAGCACAAGTGGCCTCAGACACCAAGGTGTTGGGTCCCCTGGGAGTTACAGAAGGTAATGAGCCTCCCAAAGTGCTGAGAGCCAAACCCAGGTTCTCTGAGAGGACAACATGTGGTCTTCCCGGCTGATCCACCTCTCCAGCCCCGTAATGGACTTTTTATTGTTCTGTCCTAGCATCTAGGAGATGTCTCTTCACTCGTGTTAGCACTGCTGTCCTTGGAAGTGCCAGGACCTTCATCCCAGAAACTGAATTCTCGTCTGTAATCCGCCACTGACCAGTTAGACCCTCATGGGTAGCATATTTACCCTCTTAGAACTGTATGCCCCAGTGTGTAAAAGGCGGCAGTAAATATGCCTGGACCACTGCGAGGTAGACATAAAAACCACAACAGATTTAAGAGCTAAAAATGCTTGACAAACATAAGACCTTATTAATGTAACTTTTATTTGGTTGGCATGAAGAGAAATGCAAGCAAAACGGGAGGAAAACACAAACTTCGGGAGCTGCCTACCCTTAAAGAAAGAAATGAAGCAGAGAGAAAGTGAGGGAGGGGAGGAGGAACAGAAGGAGGGAGGGAGGGAGGGAGGGAAGGAAGGAAGGAGGGAGGGACTGAGGGAGGAAGAAGAGAGGGAGGGAGGGAGGGAGGAAGGAATGCAAATTCCAGGCAGCCTGCTGACAAACTGCTCCTTCCACAGGTCTGGAAGAGCTGAAAGGAACAGAGGAAATTCATGTATTTACAAGCTAAGCAAAGAGAAAAATGCCACCATAAATCGGAGGGGGAGAGATAATACAATAAAACAATACAAAGTGTCCTATAAGCACAGAAACAATAACAACGCTAAAACAGAAATAGCTTATTAAGTTAAAACAGCAGTAAATCTGTCGGAACAGCCCACAGATACTCTCATCTCATGATAGTAAAAAGCGTCTACCATGCCTATTGTCTTATACTTTCATTAAACTACAGTTTTATAAGCTAAATTATCGCTACTTCTTGCTCAATTCCCAGAATGAAATCTAGTTAAACTCTTAATTTGGTAGATAGATCTCTTGTAAGTGAGGCATCTTTAATGGACAGCTCCCAAAGGCTGACTTGACTGGGGAATGGAGCACAGAGAGCCAGGAACCAAGGCACAGAAGTGCTGAGCCAACTATTTGGGTGTGACCAGAGAGTGGGGGCTTTTACCAGACACCCAGGAAACAAGGGAATAGGGAATCTCCCCCCACACACACAAAGGGGGTTCAGCCCTCAAGGGAGGTAGAAGTTCCAACCAAGCAGTTTTAGTCTTTCTAGCAAGCTGGGTCTGCAGTCCTTGCACGCTCCAAGCCCTCTCAGCATTAGGTGCCAAACAACAGGTGACCGGGGTTTTTTATGCCCTTGCTAGTAAAGCCTTGGGTCTTAATGTTTACCCCACCCCCATCCCTGAACTGACTTGCTCTCAATGCTCTTTGTCTCAACCACAGAGGTTGCTTTCTTTGGTGACTATCCTCAACTTCTACTGACTACATAGTGGTTATTCCACTACACGTTCTGAACTTCTTCCACCAAGCCTGTCTTCCAGATGCCAGCTGCTCCAGCGGTACAACCTTAGGAGCCTACCTTGCGCTCTGTCTCCAGGGAGAGAGGCAGCACCGCCTGTGTGGCCCTGGTCTGATGGGCAGGGACCAGAATATAGTTCCTTCACAGCAGGAAACAGCGACAGGGATTCTGAGGCATTTCTGTGAGTGACCTGTGCTGCCCCAAGCCCTTATGGCGTGGAGAATTGAACCATTGCAACTTAACATAAAAAAAGCACACTTCAGTTAAAATTATCTGAGAACCTCTGTGGCATGACCATCTGGATTTTGCTATGGTATATTATGGACAAATGTCTCAGGGAAGCCTTCTCTTAAATGTCACCACATAACCAGTTTTATGAGGCAAATTATTTCTGGTGCTAGAGAACTGCCAAGGATGACCTTAAGCACTTGGCACAGCTTGTTGTTTTTATACTTCTCGGTGCCCCACGGAACAGCCACCAGCCTTCTTTGTCCAGTTCCACTGCCTCTCCTCTCAGCTCCTCCTTCCTACCACAGGCCTTCCTCTCTCCCCAGACCCACCTCACCATCACTGAGGAGGCTCCAGTGGCCTCAGCCTGCAATGACCTTCCTGTAAAGTGACTTCCCCATTCCTCACGTCCCTGACGAAATCCCCCTTTCATATGTGGATTCCCTCACACGTCATGTTTACAGGGACCTCTCTTACCCCTGGTGTCTCGAGATGCTATTTCTTTGCTCCATCACAGGCTTGGACCTTTAACCTTGTCCACTCAGTACAAATGCCACAATTACTAAGGAGGAAAATGTGAACATTGTTCTTTCTATACCCGCATCAGGGGCACTGATAGTGCCTTTTCCCCAAAAGCCAAGCTAATCTTTATACACACACATACACAAACCCTCTCTCTCTCTCTTTCTCTCTCATAGTTTA
>NC_022018.1:12050711-12053225 GCF_000317375.1 Microtus ochrogaster | reverse complement strand
CACACACACACACACACACACACACACACACACACACACCATCTCAGAAAGGGAATATGTGTGTTGCAAACCCATGGGGGAAGAGCATCACGGGTTCATCAATGGGAGGGTTTTCCATGAATGTTATGGGGTGGGAGAGTGAGAGGTTATCATACTGGAGGGCATCTGGAGGTTCTTTTAGACAGAGGTTAAGGTGCCATGCCTATGCCCTCACTTGTGGGCAATGCCATAGAAGAGAGAGAAGTCTGTGATCACGTGTTTTTTATTTAGGATTTCAATTGCTGTGAAGAGACACCATGACCATGGCAACTCTTAGAAAGAAAAACATTTAATTGGTTGGCTCACAGTTTCAGAGGTTCTGTCCATTGTCATCACAGTGTAGCATGAGAGGGAGCTAAGAGTTAATATATCTTGATCCGCAGGCAGCAGGCAATGCACTGAACGAGGTGAAGCATGACCATAAAAGATGTCAAAGCCTGCCCGTAGTGACATACTTCCTCCAACAAGGCCATACCTCCTAATACTTCACTTCTTATGAGCTTATGGGGGCCAATTTCATACAAACTACCACTGTTGTTTCTTTTCTATGTTCTATTTACCACTAAAGACTTGGGACTCAGATATAGAGGTGAAAATCTGCTAGATCAAAGAAGCCGGAACCAACCAGTTAACCTTCCTTTTTGGCTGGAGACCCAGCAAGATAGCATCTCTCTCTCTACCCATTCAAAACCAAAGAGGGTCATGAATCTCTTCGTCCCACCCCCCATTCCTTCCCATGTGTCTCTATTCATATTCCTGGCTCCTCCATATTCTCCATGGCTAATTCCTGTCAACTAGTCACTGACTCTGCCTGCCGATCCAAAGTTACTTTTATTAAAACAGTCTGAGTTTCACAGTGCCATCAAATATCCCACCACATACCACAACTAGATAAAACAGATGGGAAGCCCATGACTTCCCCAGGGGCATCAGGATTGAGAGCTGCAAGGTCAGGGTCACTGTCTACACAACCACTGTGCAAGCATAATGGAAAAATGTGCAGATTGAAATGTCAGGACCACAACAACCTGTTCCTTCCTAGTTTGGGCCACTGTGAAGGTATGGGATTTTTCTGTGTTCTGATAAAGCCAAGGAGGGACTCCAAGAATGGCTGAACTTTCATCCCTCACTCACAGTTTGCTGATGAAGGGAACTGAGGGGCTGACATGACTCATACTGCCACAAAACACTGTCCAGATCCATATTAAACTCCTCCTAGGTGGGCTTGCCCTTTGCACTGGAGGAAGCTCTGGCATAGGATGCCTTCTCTACACACCCCACCTTTCCCTACCTACCTTGCCCCAAGTTTTCCTAGTCTAAGCTACTCAAAGCAGCCTCTGGGGTCACAGAGCACAGGCTGGGAAACGATGCCATTTCCCCGGCAGTTTGTAATCCACCCGTGTAAAAGGCAAGTGTGGAGGTCATCTTTCCATAAATTCCCAATTCTGCTGGAAAAGCAGACAAAGGCAGCTGGGGAGCCAGGCGACTGCTTTGTTTTTGCAACTCTTTCCGTTGCAGAGCCCTTTGTATATGCAGCCCAAGTGGAATGCATCATAAAAGGTGACATTTTATCACAGCAGTTTGTAAATTTTACAGACACCGGCTCCCTGTAAATCACCCAGATTATTCCCCAGCTGACTTTATTACAGCAAATCCAGTCATGGATAAACTGTGTGCCAGTTTACTTGAAATTTATCTTTTTTATTCAAGCTGAAGTGAGTCCTTTTAATATTCTTCTCTCTTATAATGATAAGGCATAATGATAACCTTATTTTCTATTCAGACAGCTTTAAGGACTCTCATTTCTCTGGAACTGCAGTTCCTATTTGGGGCGTCTTTGCTCCCAAAGTCATTTCGAATTTGTTTCTTTTTTTTTTTTTTTCAAGACAGGGTTTCTCTGTGGCTTTGGAGCCTGTCCTGGAACTAGCTCTATAGACCAACTGGTCTCAAACTCACAGAGATCTGCCTGCCTCTGCCTCCCAAGTGCTGGGATTAAAGGCGTGTGCCACCATCGCCCGGCTCGAATTTGTTTCTTGTGTCAAAAATGTGGGTACCTCCCTGCACCAAGTCATGGAACTCCCTAGACTTTCAAGTTCCTTTTACTCATTTTCCTACAGCCCTCTGCTTCCTGGGTCCCAGACTTTTCCCTCCCATGACAGCTGCAGGAAGGCCTCTGCCTATGCCTCATTGACCTCCAGCCTCTCATCTGCTGAAGAGGAAGCTTAGGGGTGGTGTGGCTGACACTTCTGCTCACCCACCCAACCTCTACACTACTGAAGTCTGGAACTGCAACTAGTCCATGCTGAGATGCGCTGCACTGAAAAATGTACTACAGCCAGGAGGCGCACCTTTAGTCCCAGCACGCAGTAAGTGGATCTCTGTGAGTTCGAGGCCAGGCTAGTCTACAAGAGCTAGTTCCAGGACAACTAGGGATGTCACACACAGAGAAACTTTGTCTCAAAAATAAAAAATAAA
>NC_022018.1:12045684-12050396 GCF_000317375.1 Microtus ochrogaster | reverse complement strand
GAGGAGGAGGAGGAGAACACCCAGCAACAGGGGCAAAGGTAGGAAAACCCAAGGAGCTTGCTGGCCAGCCACTCTAGCTCTAGGTTCAGAGAGACTCTGTTTCAACAGATAAGGTGGAGCACAAGAGAGGAAGACACCAGGCACTGGCCTCTGGCCTCCACATGTACATACACAGGCGAACACATGCATGCACACACATACAGAATACATGCCATTTATATATACATATCGAGAGTCACTCTCACATACATACACACACACAAATACATGGAGTGGAATATACATATTCCAGAGTTTAAAGGTTTAATGAAAAAAATCTCATTAGTAATTTTTACATTATAATAATACAATATTAACCAAATGGTAAAATGCTATTATTTTGAATGTACTAGAAGAAATAAAGCATAGTAAAAAATAACAGCAAGAGCTACATTGTGCTTTTCTGAGTGTGGCTACTAGAAAAGAAGACCACATTATGTCTTGCAGTCCATCTGCTGGGTTGTGCTGCTCTGAGGTGAGCACATGCTCCCAGAGCCTAAGCAAGAGCGCATCTTTCCAGGGGGTCTCTGGCCTTGAATCAGGTTCATCTCTCCCTGTGGTTTCTATTTCCTGTAGCACTGAGAGAGGTCTGATATGGAGGCGGTGTCTATTAATTTTGTCAACTCACATGTACAAGCTATATGAAGACCAGTGAGTGGTTCTCAACCTGTGGGTCACAATCCCTGCAGGAATCTCATATCAGATACTCTGCATGTCATATATTTATATCCTGATTTGTAACAGTAGCAAAATTACAGCTATGAAGTAGCAATGAAATGATTTTATGGTCAGGGGATCACCACAACATAAGGAACTGTATTAAAGAGCCTTGGCTTGAGGAAGGCTGAGAACCACTGGTGTAGATCCCGGAAAGTTGGAGTGCCTGAGAGTGACTTTACTGTCCCTCACTGCCCTTGGCAGATTTTGGTGTGTTTGTAGAAAAGATGATGAACAGATGTGAAACAGACCGACAATTCAAAGATAATACCGGCACAGGGCCAAGACCTGACAATGTCTTAGATTATGCTGGACTATAATCCTGAAATGAAAACCTTTCCCCTGACGATAGTCACACCCTTTGGGACCTGATGCTACAAAGGAGTGTGTGGTTGCATTGTCTGGAGGTCATGCTACACCAGGGGAACTCGACCCAAGGAAGGGGGTGAACATTAGGATGAAGAAGCAAGATTAAGTTCCAAATGGACTCCCCAGCACACACACACTGCTATAAACCAACTCCTTTACTAACGCCACAGCTCCCATCCCCCTCCTCTAGACCAGGTATGGGCATTCACCTGAGACTATATTCCCACAACCGAGTCATGCCCTGGCCTCACTCAGAACCTACCATAAGACCCTGGTGCCACAGGGTGGTGTGGTTTCCAATCTCCCTCCCCATGCCCATCTCATGGTCCTCAGTGCACTCGTTCTGTGAGTCTCCTGATTTTGTGCTACAAACAGCCTGCGTGTGCCCAAAATAGCCCTCCCCTCGGCAGCATCCTCCCCTTCACCCACCTGAGCTCTCCGTCCATACTGGTCATCCAGCATTTCTTATATGGAGTACCCCCTCCCAACTCCTTCAATCTTTTTATTCCTGAGTTCCAAAAGTACCATTAGAAATCACTGTCAAGTGTGATGCTCTAGAAAGTCTCCACAGATGGGGATAAGTTGTTCAACTACAGGACTTAGGCCTTGAACACTGACAGAATGCAGAGACAGTGTAAGCTCAGGGGAATTAGGGCAATTAAAAACTACTCCCTGAAAGTGGTGTTAGAGGTGGAGAGTAACCGCTGCCACGAAAGACCTCAGCAGTGTGGAGGAGAAGATGCCTTGTTCACCTGAGCAGGGAATAGGCAAGGACTCAGTCCCAGCCTTGTCTCAGAGGACCACGACAGAGCCTGACTCTTAGGACAATACATGCTTTTTCTGGGGGCAGAACAGGACCTCATGCTAGGAATGAAAACTATCAGATGTTCCTGGGTTATCTTGTCCATCTCTCATCTGCTGGTTGTAAAAACAGGGGCCTTGGATGAGGAGAAGATGAGGCCAAGAAGCCAAGGGTGAGTAGTGATAAGACCAGAGCCTGCTGCCAGCCTGAGGCAAGAGTATTCATTCTGAATCATGGTCAAAATACCTGTGTCACTATTGCAAGGACATCTTTCTGAATACAAAGTGTGTGAAGTCATGTTGGGAGAGCCCTTTCATCTTAGAGTCTGGGTGAAGCTGAGAAGTCATATTTTTAGGAGGCTCTTGTGACTCAGCTGAGGGTCTGTCACCACCACAGACCCTCTGGGGCCTTCATAGAGTTGATAACTCCTACTTGGAGTCTCGCATGTAGGAAACAGAATGTCAGATGTCTCCTTTCTGTGGGTCACCAATGGATCCCACCCATGAGACTCGGGGAGAACATAGGGTTTCCCAAGGAGGACTGAGGGAAGGGCTTAAAGGTGACAGATTGGAGAGAGCTAGGGAAGGGGGTCACATGGGTCTAGCTCCAGAAAGCTCCCTTTCCTGGTATTTGCTGGCCACCTGTATATGCCATTTAGTTAAAATCTAAACACCCCAACTGGATAAGTAATAAATAAATATTGAGAAAGGCTTTAAAGGCTATTAGGTTGTGGAAATTAAAGAGGATTAAATGGCTGGGGAACTCAGAAAGCTGCAGAGTTGGATGAAAACCGCTGTGCAGTTTCCAGCAGGATTCTTGGTGTGAAGTATGGGCCTCCACAAGGCATGAAGTGTGAGCCACTCAAGAGTTCATACTGTTAGACAGCTCTGACCACATAGTCTTAGATGGCCACTTTGAAAGGACCCATGCACTTCAGAGTGACCTTCTGGACCCCGGATTAAGCAGAGACCACACCCAGACATGAATTTCCAACACAAGATCCTTTATTGAGCAAGGCAAAGAGAAATTTGACTGAATCTGAACCAGACAGAAACAGAAGCAAATAGCTTTGCAGGGGAGATTTTAAGAGGGAACGGAGCAGGGAGAGGGCTGTTAGAATGAGCTAGGATGAGCTGGTAAGTTCCGATTGGATATGTGAGTCAGGTAGCCAAATGGGGTTTTTTGATTGCTGGACCTTGATGTTTAGATAGCTGGACCTTGGTGATCCACCTCAGGAATGAGTCAGGCATGAGAAAGAAGTCAAATAAGGGAATAGACCTTGTTGGACAGCTTCAGGAATATGGACGTGTCTAAATAAGGGAATCTAAGGGCTTAGTAAGGGAGAGGAAAGCAAGGAGAACCTGCTGGTGCCATGTTTGCTGTGTGTGGGCTTGTTGGAAAGCTCTTCACTCTCTGTGGACCAGCCTAGCTGGAAGTAACATGTACTTACTCAGGGTCTGTGCCCCAGACCGTGTTATTCCCACTCTGTAGTCACTGAGTTCGAAATGTCTGGCTTGGCCTTAACATTTGGGCCAAGGGGAAATGAGAATGACTCTCCTATTTATTTCAGGAAGGGGCTAGTCCTTCCTAAAATCTGCTGTCTTGGCTGCCAAAGGAAACATTGCTTGTGAAGATGCTGCCCTGTCCCTGTAATGGCTATTAAAGTCTATCGTTCAGTAGCAGAGGCATTCTAAGGCAGTTTGGCATGGGATGTGAACCACAGTGAGCACAGTCAAGACGTTAAAAACCAGTGTTGAAAGAAAGAAACCCAAAAAGGAACAGAAGCCAGAGCAGCTAACATTTCTTTGCATTTCTTCATAAGAAGAGATAAGGTAATAAGAAATGCAGTGATTGTAGCCCAACCTATAAGTTACATTTACGCTAGCTCCTCTCTAAATTATTCATCCATCAGGTGGAGTGAGCTCAGTCATCCAAAATGAATCTCTTTATTATCTTCATTAAATTCTGAAAAGAATGTACTCTTTGCACGAATCGTAAGAAAGAACTGCTGGAACAAACAGACATGGCTAGCCGTGTCCCGTATGACCCAACGGGAGTAACCATCGCAGACTGAGACATTTGCACAGCATCTTGGGAAGACCACAGTTCTAGACCTCCCAGTTAACCGGTGAACCTCCCTTCACAGAGTAGAAAGCATTTTATGCCAAAGTCTCTCCTGTGCCCCTCACAACGTCCCCTGCTTCTTTCCTCACTTCAGATTCCCAGACTACACATAGTACGAACGTTCACCTATGACGTGTTTTTGTCTCAAGTTCTCATAATTCCTTCCTAGGAGCTTTGTCTGAGTTCACGAATGCATTACTTGGCTCCTCCCAGTCTTAGGGAGGAGGAGCTACTGAGCAGTAGAAACAGCCGGTCTTCTCTGGAGAGAGAATGAATATGCTATCCTCCTAGAGTAGCAATGAGGGTCGATGATGTCACCAATTCCACAGAGTCCCAAGGACAGCACGAGCCACATGAAACAAGAATGAGCAATGAACGTTGACTGGAAATCTCCTCCCAAAAAAACCTGCAGTCTAATGGGTAGTTGTGGCCTATGCCTTTAATTCCAGCACTTAGGAGGCAGAGGCAGGCAGATCTCTGTGAGTTTGAGGTCAGCCTGGTCTACAGAGTGAGTTCCAGGACAGCCAGGACCTCACAGAGAAACCCTGTCTCAAAAACACCTAAATAAATAATGACTTGGTGGCTAGCTCACTTCTACCTTCAGACAAGCCACCGGAACTCTCAGCCTGAGTTCCACCTCCAAAATTCCTGCATCAAAAAT
>NC_022018.1:11999113-12045416 GCF_000317375.1 Microtus ochrogaster | reverse complement strand
AGGGAGGGAGGGAGGGAGGGGAAAATAAAAACAGATTAGGACAACTTTCAAAATTGAAGTTGTTGTAAGAAAATAAATAGCAATTTGCATAAAGAGAATGGCAGTATTATGCCCAAGTCGTAGAGTCCCCCAAAGACCACCAAGGAGTCAAAATTCATATGCAAAAGCAAAGAGCCTTTATTCAAACTCGAGGTTGGACCCTCTAGGTGCCTAATGGAGCAGTATGAAATCAGAGTCTCGAGTTTAGTTTAGGTTGGGTTTTATCACAGCAGGGGTTGAGGTGAGGGGATTTCAGGACCCCTGATTGACTGACATTTGTCTAGGGGTGTCTTGGTGAAAGTGGATGGATGTGTGCTGGGCTAAGGGATATCTGGTAATCCTATCTACAGTGATTGGATTTCCCATGGATACTGATTGGTCCGTTCCTGGGTGGTGACTGGGGTGGGGTCTCGGTTTGTGTTCTTTCTGGAGCCAGGTGTTGCTTTAGGGTAAACAGAAACTCAGGCCCACTTTCTGGCTGCTCTCTATTGAGCCTGTCGTGGCAAGAGTGTACCCAAGCTGCCCTGGGCTTACAGCAGAGCATTAAAATAATACAAGATTACATCATCTATATTGCTGTATGTAATATTTTTACTTTATCATACCCTTTGTCCATTGCATCTATATTGCTGTATGTAATATTTTTACTTTATCATACCCTTTGCCCATGTGACCCTCACAACTAAATAAACTAAGATAAATACTTTTGTAGTACATACCCAGCAGAGGAGACAGGAAATGACACTGCTGGTTAATGACAAAACTGGCATCAATTTTCCAGTGTGCTGATTCTCTGGAAGGCTGCTCTTGGGTTCTAAGAAAGGGACACATATGAAGCCGTGGCACGTTGCCTCGGTGTGTCTCAAAGCCGAGACACATTGCTCTTCATGGCTCTCAACTCCCAGTCCTACAACCACACACAGCATTTGACCTGTTCACAGATCAGCAGGCTAAGCTACAGTTGCCAGCAGAGCAAAAGCCCAGCATGCCCTTTGAGTCTCTGCCATGCTCATTTGAGGCCATTCTTGCAATTCACGTAAAATATGGGGACCTCACAGACATCAGGTAGCCCCATCATCTGGGAGGCGTTATTATGAATATGTCAAAGGAGAAAAATTATTTGGATCCAAAATACCATTAAAAAATTAGTCTAATTCCACAGACTGACGGTGTGACGTCAACGTTATTGATAAAATGCTATATCCGGACTTGCCTTTCCAAACTCCGCATCACCACTTTCAAACCTGCCGCCTTCTCTTTTACATGCTCTGAAATGAAACCAAGACTCTATTCGTTTTTCAATTCCCCTAATTGATTTCTTGAGTCATGCGCTACTTTTCCCAAACAAACAAACAGAGACCAAAAGAAGTTTGATCAGAGGGAATAAAAGTAAGTTATAACTCCTTAATAAGAAAAGTAGTATGACTGACCTGCGTGGTGACATTGGGACTGGGCGGGGATGGACACTCACAAGTCCTCCTGGGGTCACCTACCCTGGGTGAGTAGAACGATCCACAGGTGTCATTATGAGGAGCAAACATATGGTGGGGGTTGGGGGAGAGAGAGGCAGGGTGGTTCATGTCCTGTGGAGCAGGCAGATAGAGGCAAAGGTGGTGTGAAAAGGCTGGCATGGGTAGTCTGGATGCCACAGGGGCCATGGCAACATCTGGGCCTGGGCTGCTGCCAAAGGCTGTATCTGGGTTGATGACTCTGCTCCAGCTGTGGTCAGTGCATCTACATGGCTTTTGTTACCAACCAAGGCCATGAGAATGCCCAGGGTCATGTTGGTGCTCTATGGTCTTGCTGCCACCAGGGCCATCCCGATCTGAGTGGCCCGCACTACCACCCAGGGCCATAGTGACATCCAGATCCGAGCTACTGCCTCCGACCATGACTAGGTCTGTTGTTCTGCTGCAGTTGGAGTCTGTGTTGATATCCATTGCCTGTATTATCACAGGGGGTCCATGTGATCCATGCGTTCACCCGTGTGTTGAAGAGGTCCATCCATGTTGAGCTGGCTACACCCCTCACTGACCCAGGAATAACAAACTCCAATTACCTTTTCACAGTAGAGCTGGTCCCACCCCTCCTAGGAGAGCTGGCCCCTGCAATTAGAAAATCTGGTCCCAGCCTGTGGGACCTTAAGACATGTGGGGGAGAACTGGCTCCACCCCTTGCCTGAGAGGTGTGGTCTCAGCAGCCAGGACTGACCAATTCAGCTATTGCCCAGGCACACATCCAGGGCTTTGAGCTGGCACTTCCCAGCATCAATCCCATCTGTGACCTACCGGAGCATGTGACAGGACTGATCCTGTGGAGTCATAGCTACAAGATCACCATGACTCAGGGCAACTGCAGGATAAAGGAGATTCAATGAGGGTCCAAAATTGACGATGTACCAGAAACTGGAGCCTTGAACCTGACCAACAGCACATTGCACAATGAACTTTACAAGTAAAGCTGTTTGGACTAAAGGATAGACTGCAGGAGACACACAGCAGCAACCAGGGCCACTAAGATGAAGGACGAGATGATGAAGAGAAGGGAAAGATGGAGGAGTGAAGTGGACCTTTTGTTTGCTTTGTTTGGGGGGATGCTACAAGGGTGAAAGACTGATATAGATAGATTTGGAAATTGGAGTGCATAATGTGAAATTCCTAAAGAATCAATTAAACAAATATTTATGTATATAATATCCTTGTCATTCATATATATGTATATATGAATGAATTTTTTTATGTAATATAATATATATATTTTTTTGAAAAGATAAAACAAGAGACTTCAAAAGATAAGTGTTGTTAATAATTTACAGAAAGAAAAATACCCATTCTACTGTAGGCAAAGCGAGCCTCTTGAAAACCCGCTGTATGTAGATTTGGGGAAGTTTTTAATAGAATAGAATGAATATTCTAAAATGGCCCAGCAGTTCTCAAGCTTCTAATTGCAAGACGTAGCTCCTTAATTACACATTGTTAGTACCTGATTACACAGACCTGGATTCATTTTGTAAATGTGCTTAATTATACTAATTAACTCAATGATCAACTCCCAAAAAATACTAAGATTTCATATGAAGAAAACTCTTAGTAAACTGGATGATACTTAAAGAAACAACCTTTTAAAGCAAAGACATAAGTTGCATCCATCCTACTTATACCTTCCCTAAAGCCAAAACTGTCTCTACCTGGGTCTGTCCCAGGGAACACTAAGTCTGAGGATGAGAGAAAGAGGGACCAGGGCACTGTCAAAAAACTGTGGGATTCACTCCAACTCTCCCCTAGGGGAAAATTGAGCTCCTAGATGACCATTTGTGCTGTGTAGTCACATGCCCAGTGAATGAGGTACTAGACACCCAGTTTCCTTAATTTTTGTCCTTTCTCTTCACCAAGTTTTTATACAGGAAGCCAAGGGTACCCCTAAGACCAAAACAATTGACCATTTTAATTGAATAATTGAATGCAGCAGGCTTCCTAATATTAACTTATCGTGGGTTTGACTATCCAAAATTCCAAATAGTGGTGCTCTAACATAATAGGGATTTTATTTCCCTAATTAATGTACGTCCAGAGCAGACAGATGGAAGTTCAGCAGTGGTTATGTGAGGCTGAGGCACAGGGCCCTACAAGTCATGGGGTATGGATCTTATCTTTGTTCTCTCAGGACAGCCACAAGACTTCCACCCATGGCACGTACATTTCAAGGAACGAGAGGAGGTTAAAGGGAAAGTAAAGCATTCGTATTAAAAAAGTAAAGGTCTCCCCCAAGGTCATCAGATTAACCTGAGAGACAGCGTTTTATTATAGGGCCCTACTATTGTGAGCATAAACTCGGGTTTGCTTAGTCAGATGAAAGAGACAAGGATTATTGTTACAGCAATTGACAGTGTCTGTCACATTCAGTCTGACCTTGAGGGTATTGGATATCAAGGAAGGAAATCAAGACATAAAGATACCACCAAGTACAACAGAAATTAGAGCACCAGGAACCAGGTATATACATACTCAGTTTTCCCATCTAATCAAGTATAATAGGATTGGACAAAAGCAATGATGTCAAAATGTTTTTTTTTTTTTTTTTTTTAACAAGAGAACTCATCCCTCCAACAAGATTGTGAGCAAAACCTCATCTGAGAACAGATCACATCAGAATTGCTTTTGCCATGGTGAAGCTGGGTGGAGGGGCAGGACAGGAAACACTGTACTGGGCACCGTCATGTCATACTGAAATCACTCTTTACAAAAGGACATGTCACACTTGCCAGAGCTCAGGGAAGAAAAGGCCTTCAGCTGCCAGTATTGTGGGCACTGCCTCAGCTACAGCAAATGCTCCACACAAGGTGCCACTCACATACCTGTGTGGTCCACACAGTGACTAGTGGATGCAGCACATGGTGACCTGGCTAACAGGATGTCTGTGAAGGGCCATGCTCTCCCAGCCTCCTATGTAATAGACAGATGCTGCTGTGGGGCAGCATCGCCCTTCATTCTTCTCTACACCTTCTCCTGAATAACTCTTGCAGAGACCTAACCTGACCATCTGTGGTAACTATTTCAAAAATCATACAGCTGAGTCTTTCCATTGTTGAAGTCCAACCAGGGAAACTGAAGCATCAAGACAGAGCAGGGAGGCTAGAAGCTGAAAGGGCCAGTCATGGAGGGCTTGAGAAGTCTTGGGACAGGTGAATTGGATCAAAGACATAGCAAGATGTCCCTGGAGAAGAAAGCGTCTCAGATGCCGACAATAGCATCAGCAGTCCTGACATCTGCAGAGCACTGTGCACACAGATCCCTGCCCACATACATATTCCTCCAGTCCACAAACCCCAAAGAAGATATATACTAGGGGCTATATCATTTGTTTTGTGCTTGGCCACCCAGTATCTCAAACCTTTCTGTTAAGGGGACACCCTTCATTGGGGAGTCTTCATAAACACCAAAAGGACAGATGCTTTTATTCTTGTCTTTACTAGGGTTCCTGAAAGAAACAATCAGATATTCCTACTTGGACTTCCAACCTGAAGGGAACAGCACACAGACAAGAGCAATTAACCTCCATGGTTGGCAACAGATGAGAGCATAGGTTTTTAACACTCATTTTACACAGAAAACAGGCTCAGAAACATACACATTTCCCAAGGTCAAACCACAAGCAGTAGCTGGGCTGAGCTATGACCCCACACTGTAGTTACTAAATGCCATCTGAGTCACTTCTGAAGTCATCACAGTGGGGTCTTCTTTGTTCTTCTTCTGAAAAGGAACACAGCCTTGGATTGTGGCTTCTCCTATCAGATTCAAACAGCTAGTATCTGACTTTATTAAAAATAGATATTGTCAGGATGTGTGTAATATAATTTCTTTACTAATTAGGAGTGTGTTTCCTCTCAGATACTTATCAAGCCTCCAAGGAGGCCTCTGCAGGAAGATGGAGTCTCTGGGAGGCCTCTGCTGAAATTATACCACATCTTTGCATATTCACAGTCTCCCCTCCTTCTCTGGGAATGCCAGTCAGGAGAATGATAATGGCTAGCTCTCCTCTGTTCTGCCAGAGAAAGAGCCCAACTGGCTGGGACTCCCGGCTTTTTGTTGCATAGTACACACTGGGCAATGTGATTGGCCCTTCCAAGAAACTTGTCTTGGCCATTAGTGAAAAGGAAGCTGCCAGCTAGGGCACAGGGCTGAGGGCTTAAGGGAACAGTGTCCCTGGGGTCCCTTCCTGGGGGTGGGGGTAACCTCCTTCTATATATTCTAAGGCAAGCAGGTCTTCTTGGAATCACAGAATCTCAAGGATTTGAAACCCCTCCCAAACCACAGCCTCCCTTTCCTTGGCTTTACCTTTGCTCCTGGTTAACAAGTTCCCAGTCAGCAGCACTTCCCTAACCCCAGCCCATGAGAGAGCTCTCGATTATAGTTATCTCAACTCTATCCTCCCATCATCTCCACAAATTGGATCCAAAACAACATAAAGATATTATCCACATGTAAACTAAATGTCATTTCAAATATAATACCTCCTTAAATATTAGCAGGGTCCGGAGCTACCTCCTTAAATATTAGCAGGGTCCAGAACTGGGGGTGGGTTGCCTCTGGGGGCACAGCTTGGCAGGTAAAGTACTTGCCACATAAAGCTCTGAGTTTGGGCCCAAACTCACATGAAAAAACACCAAATGTTGGGAAGGCAGAACCCTCCCTACCCAGAAAATTCCAGGACAATAAGACTCTCTAGGAGAGAGAGAGAGAGAGAGAGAGAGAGAGAGAGAGAGAGAGAGAGAGAGAGACAGACAGAGAGGAGATAAAAAAAAAGGAATAACATCTAAAATTGACCTCTGAGCTGTTCATACATGGATAAACACACACACACACACACACAGTATTAGTGGAGTCCTTCAACTAAAGCAGATTGTCCTTATAAATCCAGCTCACACCCCTCCAGAAATTGGGGACATTGTCAACATAAGCCTCATCACCAAGCTGGGCTTGAGAGTTCTAGGTGCAAAGGGCCATCACAGTGCATGTCAGGAGACTAGAAGCCCCTTAAAAGGACAGTCTGCTTCTTTCCTGTCAATATCTCTGGATTATACCCCAGCAAATTCAAATAAGTTACCAGCTAAAAATGGTCTCCCATGAGACCTCTTGAGGATAAATATGCTTTTTAAAGATATGCATAGGAAGTTTCTCATTGCTGAAGTTACTTTCTGATGACAGCCATGGAAGTGAGCCTTCCAGTGTCCAAGCTGTAGTTATCAGTCAAGAGCTCCAAGTGCTTTCTCTGAAATCAATGCTTGCAGAGGCCATTACACCCCCAGGCTGTCCCTACCCAATGTCCCAGCAAGGTACGGTGCTGAGTCCTGGAAAACATGGACTTCTTATCCTTTGGTTTGCCTCCAGTACTCTACATGGGTGCTACCCAACATCCTTAGCCTACACAGCTATCCAGAAAGTGTCTACCCAACTTGGGTGTTATCCAACATCCTTAGCCTACCCAGCTGTCCAGAATGTGTCTATCCAACACGAGTGTCACCAACATCCTTAGCCTACACAGCTGTCCGGAATGTGTCTACCCAGCTCTCTACAATGCCCTGCACTCAGGGTCAGATTTCTGTCCAATAACTCTCCCGATCATCCCTGTCTCCCACTCTAGAATTCTCTCAAGAAAATTTCCCTAAAAATTCATTAGATGCTTCATCCCATCTACTTCTCAAAAGCCCCAGACTAGCACATCTGAGTGTACATCTTCATCACTCTACAGGAGAAAACCACTGACATAATAACACTGTGTGGTGCTGACAGCACCAGTCACTGTTTGTTCCCCTTTCTCTGGGAACTGGATTTCTGCTAGCATGATTTACACAGCACTTACTTTCTGAGCAGCCAGCTACACTTCTATCTCTTACGGGGCACAGAACCCAGCAGAATGGGGATGAGAACACATACCTCTTTAATGAATGGTATCGAATTGATTCTAACTCCTGGAAGACATGGGGGGTAGCTCAGTCCCTTGTCAAAGCGGGGACAGAAAAGTTACTCAGGGTAATGGAATAAAGAGAAGGTAAAATGTGCATGTCCCTGTGTGGGGTAGGTCCTCTCTCTGTTCTGCTCACCATCTGGGCTGCACTGAGCTGCCACAGTAACCTTGCACACAAAAGCCAGACCCTCTCATAGACTTTCTCAAACCTTTGTGATAGCTTGCCATGGCACTGAGGACAGACCTGGAAACTCAGTTCCAGCACCACAAGGAAGGCCTGCCTCAGCTGTCTCCTGTCAGACTCACAGAGTTCAGGTGTCCCACCACTTCTTCCAGCCCACTGGTGTGCAGGACTCCCAGAATCCCCTGCACTATTCTGGCTGTGCCTCCAGCATCACTGCAGCCTGCAGCTCACGATACTCTGATCATCACAGGGAACTCTTGCACTTCACAGCAATGACCGTAATTCCTAACCCAGTGGCAGAAATCATTTATCATCCATTTCCTGCTCAAGCCAGGGTTGCCAGGGAAGTGCTTAGATTTCTCTCCTCCCAAGGATCTCGGTATACACTTCTGTCCTGACTGATTTGTTGAACCTCACAGATCTGGCCACACTCCCCTGTTTCACCCTCACACTTGAGATAGCTGCAGTACAGCATCTGTCTGCCCCAGAATAAACCCTGATCCGCTGGACTTTGAGCTTCTAGACTCCCTAAGAGACTTAGGTTCTCTCCATCTTCTCCTGTCTGTGGCCTGATGACGTCCCATGATCAGAAACAACTTCAGGAAGAGAGAGTTTGCTCTGCTTACAGTTCCGGAGGACTAAAATCCATAAGGATGGGGAAGGCAAGACATGTTAGCAGGAGTAGGAAGCTGACTGCTCACATTTTCCTCTGTGCAGGGAGCAAAGGGACGGTGAGGACATAAAAGAAGGCAAAACAATGAGCCCTCCAAACCTGCCACTTGTCATACGCTTTCTCCAGCAAGGCTCTGCCTCCCAAAAGTTCCATAGTCTCTCCAAACAAAGCCACCAACTGAGATCACTTATTCAAATTCTTGAGCTGTCGAGGGACAGTTCTCATTAAACTCCTGCACTGTGGCTCTCAGGAGCCAAGTGAGGAGAGTTCAGGAGAAGGGAGGCATCTAATGCAGACTCTCTTTGCTGCCTGACATCGCCGGTCTTCGCTGCCTGTCTTCAGAAGCCACCATGTTGGTGCAGTTCATAACACTGAGACTTCCCAGGCCCCTCAAGAAGGTGTCCCCGCTGCCCTCGAAGACCAACCTCATCTAGAGGCGGCTCCTTTCTGTTGTCCAAACCCAAGGTTTGAGCAGAGGCCATTAGCAATAGCTCTAAATGCCTTTTTCTACTAACTCCAGCACCAACAGCCCAGGAATAATCCTTTGCCTCCAAAACCTTCTCAGAAATAATCTTCATGAATTATCTTGAATTATCTTCTTTTCTGATCTGGGGGAAAATATCACCACTACCACCCCAAAAAAACTTGCTTTGAGCATATTTACATATTTTTCTTAATATTCTTAATTATTGGAATTTAAAAACACTAGTATTCTCCTCAAACTTCTGGATTTTTAAAAAGCACAACACAAAGAGAAACAAGACCAGAAAAAAGAGATGGGGAAAGGATTCAAAGATAAAATCTAAGGCAGACTCTGAAGACAGGGTAGCATGAGGAACAGAAGCAAGATAACATGGGGATAATGTCATTTTGGAATGAGTAAGAAAGGTATTGGAGATGGATAGGGATAAGTAGATCTCAGGAGACATTGTACCTGCTGGAGAGTGGAGACTGTCCTGTCAAGATCTGGGGAACACAAATTGAGTCACACAGTGCCATGACTTAGATGCAGCAACCATGCCACTTCATCATGAGAAAACATGCAAGACCCTGTTGCAAGAAACTTTGCACTGAATTGGTCACGGAAGGAATGCAGCTTTGGACCATAGCCTGCAAGGGAGGGAGCTAGGGCAGCACAGAGCTGAACCAATGATGCTTGCTGCTCATCACAGATTATGGCTTCACTGCAGCCCACAGTTTGAATGAGCCCTTGCCCCCTTCAGAGTCGATTCTCTCTTCCCTGTTAACAACTCTCCATGCCCCATAATTTAAACCAGAGGTGGGGGAGGCAGTTCATACTTAGGGAAGTCTAGAATCATCCTTGCAATTGCTCAGGAAAATATTGGCCAAACAGCCTTCTTCCCCCCTCTGTTAGCTGAGACTCAGCAAGACAAAGCTTTACTACTGCAGTCCTGGGATTTGCAAAGAAAACCACAGGCTTGGCTAGTGTCTTTAAAATGACAGACTGACGCTGCCATCCACAGCCTCTGGCTTGTGAGAACTATTACGGATACAGCAGTCAGATTGCTCACGCGTCCCCAGCCCCACTGCGGACTTTGAGTGGACAGGCCCAGCAAAAGGGTGTCTGTCTTCTGTATCTGCAGCACCACCACATGGCTCTACATATTTAAAACATTATTTCCCACCCCAGGTGAAACTTGAACTGCTTCTTCCTTCCCTGGTTCCCGAGTTCTGTGATCCTCATGGGAAGAGAATCCTCGGAGCCTTTAAGAGGTGCATGGACTTCCAGCGATAACTCCCCAGACACAGGCTACCACAAAGAATAGTCATGGGGCATCCAGAGCTACTTGTGGCAAGATAGATTTGCAAGCTAAGACATTTGTCCTGCTTGGTTTCTTTAGAGCAGGAATGACATCCGGTTTCAGGTAAACTAAGTTGGCAGAAGAGGACAGGCCAAACACTGTGGCCACAGCGAGAAGCTGAAGCTGTACCTGCTCAGTCCCTGTCCCGCAGGTCTCTGCAGTGGAAAAGAAGGTGCCTCTCACTTCCTGCCACATAAAGATTTCAATGATTAAGACCTCTAGAGGGACTTCTCTATTGAAATCTGAACAGGCTTTCAAAATAGCTCTTGCTATGGCCTCTACACTTATTTTCAATGCCAAGTCTGTGTGGCACTCTCAGGTGCGGCCGTCACCAGGCACCATCCTCCATGTTAACTCCACGCATCCTTCCAGGCATGCCGTTTCTTGAAATGATGGTAGACTGCTAATGGGACAGAAACACAGGGAGCTATAATCTACCCCATAAGCCACACACACACACACACACACACACACACACACACACACACACACACACACATTGGCCTTAGTTGATAGGGCCAGATGTTGAATTCCTAGCCCAAAGACAACTGACTTGTAGGCTAGGAAGAAGTCTATACAAAACACTTTATTTTCTGAAATCTGAAACAAGAAATAAAATTATAAGGCAGTCAGGGCTACATAGAAAGATCTCATTTCAAAAAAAAGAAAGGAAAAGGAAAGGAAGGAAGGAAGGAAGGAAGGAAGGAAGGAAGGAAGGAAGGAAGGAAGGAAGGAAGAAAGGAAGGAAGGAATAAGAAGGAAATCTAGAAAGAAAGAAAAAGAAAACACTGAATTAGCAGAAGCCTAAACAAAAAAGATGCCAGTGGCGAGGTGAGGTCAAGCCATGTTGACTCCACATACAAGCCACATGGTTGTGGCAGATAAGAAACTGAGGAAGGACCAGTCATGGTGTAAAGGAAAAGTCAGCTGACAAGGTAAAGGCATCTTTCAGGAAAATCATGCAGCCCATGATGGTGAGGTGCCTGGTCCCTGACCCTGGGTTTTCCATTGCAGCTGAGGTCAAAGTACCCACGCCTTATCCTTTTCCCTCTTCCTCAAAGACCCCTCTGCTCTTGCAGCTGCCCACTCACCTCTCTCCTCGCATGCAGATGCTACTTTCTTCCAAGGGCTATTTTCTGATAACTCATCACACCCTGGAAATGTAGTAAGTTAAAGATACACACACTTCATACGCATATCTATCAGAACTCAGTAAGTAGCCCATATACCGCAGAGTGTTGTGATCCCTTTGACATCTAGAGATTCTGGCTCTCTTTTGAGACTCAACATCATGAGAGAGAACCCCACCACATCCTAGCCTGGGAAAAGATCAAACTTTGAACTTTGAAGTGTGGTTTGTACTAAATGTGTATCGCTTTCACACATCATAAAACTTAAAAACTCTGAAGTTGGAACTTTGTAAGTCAAAGACCATCTGTATTTTGGTGTTTTAGCACCCATATGGTCACCAATGTAAATGTTCTTAGGTACACACTCCTGAAGGGCCCTGCACGTAGAGCTGGTTCTGCCCCAGAAATATTATCTGCTCCACTTCAGGGCCTGGAGAATCGAGTCCTACCATATAACCAACTGCAATAACACCTCCCTGGTCAGACGCATAAGGCACAACAAAGAGATGGTTGGTTTGAAGGATTTAAATTATTCAATAAAAAAATTAAAGTTACTGAGCTCATGTATACTTGCTACGTATTCTGTTTATGAAGTGTGTGTTACATTCCCAAAAATGCAAGTGCTGAGACCAAAAGAATGAACAGGAAGATTCCCGCAACTCTTTAGAACAACCACAAAACACCTTATACCTGCTCCACATTGGAAGCCTTCCTGGACCATTTGCTTCAGTGTGATAACACTCTTAACATGGAGTTGCCAATGCCTTTTTATTTAATTAGCTATATTTATTTATTATTTATTTTGTAATGCCAGGAATTAGGCCTGGAGTCTTATGCATGCTAGCTTGTATTCCCATTCTGTGCCAGGACTTTTGGTCTGCCAAGTCTAGTCTAGTACAGCATTTTGATTATCTTCTCCTAGATGATCCTAATTTTAAGGATGAAACATGGCCATAAAGGCCTGACAGTACATGAAGCCACCTCTTCTTGAGACATGCATTTTCTCATGATGACGTAGATGTCACAGCATACAGCTTGCTTGTGTTTAGTTTAGGCTCAACTACTGGCTTTTGTGACTGTGTGAAACAGAGATTCCCAACCTGTGGGTCACAACCTATTGGAGGTTGAACAACCTAGTGCATGAGTCATCCAAGACTGTTAGAAAACACAGATGTTTGCATTGCAATTCCTAACAGTAGCAAAATTATGGTTGTGAAGTAGCAATGAAAATAATTCTATGGTCAGGGGTCAGCACAGCATGAAGATCTATATTAAAGGGTCCCAGCTTTAGGAAAGTTGACAACTGCTGGTATAAGTGGTGTGGAAGCATGCCTCTGTGGTTCCAGCTGTAAGGGTTCCCTGGTTTTTCGATGGTGGCATTTCTTTAACAATGGTGGCATCCCATCAATGGTAGTGGAAGAAGCCTAGCTGCTTCTACCACCATTGGAACCACTGTTCTTTCTAGAGATACAACTTTGTTTTCTTTAGGTTATCCTGTGTTTATGCTACAAATGAATGAATGTCCACACTGGGCTGTCAGATGAGAGATTCCTGGATGACATGTGATCTTGGAAAGCACAGAGGGGGAGATTCCAAATCATGGTGTTTTCAACTTTAAAACTATAAAAAAAAATGGAGCTAATTTTACATAGGATTTGTGACCATCAGGGTCAACATGGTGTGATGACTCTAAGGCATTGTCATTGCAGCTCTTCATTACAGCCAAGTCAAAGATTAGTACTGTTTAGATCTGGAGCAGGTGTTTTCTCTGACAATTTCCTCAGCCAGGTCCTTTGTGTGAGCTTCTCAAAGACTCTCAAGTAAGCACAATAGCCCCTGCCCCCCATTTACAGATGAGAAAATAAAGCTTAGAGACTCAATGTCACCTCCCGAGTCACCCAGCTGGTCAGTGTCAGACAAGAATAAGATCCCAGGCATTGGTATTCTGAGTGTGCATGTGTCTGAAAGAAGAAAGGATTAAACACTGGATCCCTGTGGAGATGTGATCCTAACACCTTGGGAACATTACTACCTGTATCCTTATTAGACAATACCATGGCATAGGACTTTAGGGTTTGGTGGAGAGGGAACATAATAGTGCATCAATAAAGACACAAACAAAAACATTCACTTTCCTCATTGCTTATTTCACTCCACGCTCAGGAGCAGTGGTTGCTATTACCAGATAACAAAGATGAGGTTTAATTCCCAGAATGACACTTCTGCTACTTAGAGTCGAGAGAAATGAACTAAGCACTCACAGGTAAGTACTGTAATGTGAGGTGTGTGTGCCTCTACAAGCACACGCTGATGAATTCAAATCATGGCTTTTTTTTTTCCCACATCTGTTTTACCTGGCTCCTACTCCTAAGGCAATCAGAAAGTCAACAATTAATTCATGTTTAGCCAACAGTTATCAATGGCAAGTGCAGACAGGCTTCAGGAAGGATTATCTGGGTCCATTTCGATAAAGGCAAATAAAAATTCATTTGTAAATTTTTGTACAGTAGCCTCTAGAGTGACCCTCATCACGTGACATCCACAGACTCCTTGAGAATCGGTGTCTGCTGTTGACATGCCAGCCTTGACTCACGGAATCAGAACCCCTTAGTGATGGGTCCCAGGAACCTGCGATTTCAGTCTAAGGAAAGCATGAGTGGAAGGGGAGGGGCGGGCAAAGGGGTCTAGGCCACCAGGAGACACAGAATCACAGGAACAAGAAAAGTCCCACTGTAGCCCTGGACTCGTTTTCAAGCCCCTTCCGTGCCTCAGTCTAATGTGGAATAAACATCCTCACCATAACCTTTGCACTATAAATCGTCAGTCTGCTGCAGGATCCCAAGTCTCAGGCTCCCCCAGAGCCTTCCATGGGGATGTTCTAATCTGATCCACTTTCCAGATGCTTCTCTCCTATGTGAACTCCATGTTTAGGTCCCCTACAATGTACTCTGCTAATTGCTTGAGAGATCATAGGAAAGATATCCACAGTGAAGGTTTGGCCATTTTTGAATGCCGTGACTATTAGCCCATCTGCTCCTGTAGAAGAAAGCCCCCCTTCCTGTGTGACAGGAGCAGGAGATCACCAAGAGGCACACCTGACAAGTCTCACCATTAATTAGTAGAGGATGTAATTGGCTGGCACTCAGTGGGAAAGCCTGAACCCCCAGGGAACTGCGGTCAATGTAGTAAAACTTCTGTGATATACTTAGGAGCAGGTGCCGGCTGTCTCTTCAAAATGAGTAGAACCAAGACAGAGATCTGAGAATGAAAACATCACAGCTCACAAGTTGTCCCCTAATACACACATGTCACTCCTACCTCTCCTCTCTGTGTGTGTGTGTGTGTGTGTGTGTGTGTGTGTCTATGTCTGTGTCTGTGTGTGTGTGTGTCTGCCTTTCAGGCACACACACATAGAGCACATATATATCTACATACATATGTGTGTGTGTGTGTGTGTGTGTGTGTACCACACACACATATATCAGAAAAGAGTAAGGGGACTGAAAAGACCACTCAATTGGGGACCCTATGAAATGTCACAGCAGACACAGCATTTGTTTACTTGCTTCCCAAGCCTGGTGTCCTCAATTAGATCCTGGAAACCACATGAAGATAGAAGGAGAAAGCCAATGCCCAGGACTGTCCTCTGGCTTCCACATGCATGCCCCCTATACACAATAATAATACATTTTTAACACTTGAAAAGCCACTGTGATAGCTCAATCATGAAGTGCTTACCATGCAAGCAGAAGGACCCGAATTCAGATATCCATCATGAAGCCTTTGGTGTACCTATAATTTCATCATAAGGGAAGTGGAGGCAAGAAGGTCCCTGGGGCTTGCTGGTCCTTAGGCCAGCAAAATCAGGCGTTTTCTGGAACTGTGAGAGATCCTGTCTCAAAAACTTAATGCAGTGAAGCGGGAGAGAAGACTCAGTGGTTAAGAGCACTGCCTATTCTTCCAGAGGTCCTGGGTTCAATTCCCAGCACCCACATGGCTGCTCACAACTGTCTGTAATTCAGTTCCAGGGGACCCGATGCTCATGGCAAACACCAATGCATATAATTTTTTTAAAAAAAAATGTAGATAGTGATTGAGAAAGGCAACCTCTAGCCTCTGCACGTACCTGCACATGTGCACATGCACATGCCACACACACAAGTGCCTGTACAAATGTACCCATATAGGGGAAAGTGGAGAAAGAGAGAGATGAGCTGAGAGAAGCAAACAGAAGGAGGGGATAGTCAAGGACCTGAGTGCAACCTATTTGAGGCAGGGCTGGAAACCTCAGGTATGCGAACCAACTGCAGGTAAGCCTTTTCTTAGCTCCCTTTGTTCTTCTGATACTTCTTAGTGTTTGGAAATCCCAGTTTAGCTGTGTGGAGAACACAGGAGGAAAAGCTTGCACTTCTGGGGGAAAGATGTCCTCCCTCCCACCAAGGGCCCACTCAGGCGACTTGTAAGTAAAGGGTCAAAGCTGTGTTGAGTTCCTGTGATGAGGGCAATTTTAAAGTCAGGGGGATGCTGGAGGGAAGGAAGGATTCCCCCGGGGCAAACAGGATATACCAGCCATAACTGAATTAGAAGAAACCAGTAGAAATGGGAAAAAATAGCAGGCAGAATTTGAGTTTGTACTCAGTTACAACTGTCTCCTCGTCATCTTTAAAGAATGCTGTTCTCTGCTTAATAAAGGGAGGCAAAGACTGAAGTGGGGAGACCAGAGACAGCCATTAGAGGATATGTATGCACCACCTTACATTCTGCTGATTTGATAGAGGAGGCAAGTTCTCTAAATTCTAATCAGAAAAGAGAAAGAAGGTTGTTACAAGCAAGTGAGATGAAATACCAGGTATTTGTCTAAGTCGACTATGTGTGTCATCCACAAGGAAATCCGGGGGCTAGTGTTACCATATATTTATTATACAGAAATGAATTATACATATACAGAAAGACTACTGAGCCCCATAGAAGCTCATTTTAAAAAAATCAGTCTAAGAGCAAACACCTAGTAAGTAGCAAAATCAAATTTTAATCCCTGATCTATCTGATGCCCCCAGTGTGTTCACATTCAAGTATGTTATCTGGCTTCCATCAGACATATATTTAGGCCAAAGACTCAACCAGAACCACTGGTACTTAGACCATGCATAAATAAAAATGTAAAGTTGAGTTTTGATTTACCTATACTCACAAACCAGATCCATAGGACATGGCATCACCCAGAATAGATAGGTGATGGTCAAAATGCCTTTGATTCCTTCAGCCTGAAATATTGGCTTCTCCCACCCTGGCCAGCTTTCCTGGTCTCGCCCTTCATTTACACCTATGGTAATATTTCATTCACCCCTCCACTAAGATATGAAGGGTAGGGACTAGAATATTGTGATATTGATTGCTTCACTCTGTACTAGATCTTGGAGATCCTCCATGAATTCAAATCCATGTACCTGACCACCTCCTCCAGTGCTCTAAACCAAAGCTAATAGAAAACTTGATTTAACAAAGCTCAAACAATGACTTTGCTATAAAAATAAATAAATAAACAGAGGTAATGGTATACATGTGGGTTTCATCTGGAAGCATGTGCCCTACTATCAGTAAGGCCACATGAAATAAAGAAGCAAAGACTGGCCCTTCTGGGTGGCCATAGGCACACTTCAAAACAAAGCAGTCATCTATGAGACAAGCTGTGGTCCTCAAACCCAGAGACGATCCCCTAAGTTTGTTTATAGTCACTATCTGACAGACAAGAGTGCATTAGTACAGAGGGATGATGATGCACACACTCATCCCAGGCTGGTGTGTGTTACTTTAAGCCAATGTCTGGAAGACCATGGATGTCATCACAGGATTCTCTATGGTAACTGAATACAACACGTGCTATCTGCCATGGTGTCGCACTGCTTCCCGTGTAGAGGTGAGAGGGGAGTGCCTTCATGTTAGCTGTGGTGTCTTTAGATATGAATATAGAGATAAATAAATGTGTAGGGAGTGGGGCCAGTGTGGGTGTATGCATGTGTGTTGTTCATGAGATGAACCATATTGAATAAGTGTTCTTCATTAGACTGTCTCCCAGTTCCTAGATGCTCCCTCAGCCCTTGCTCTAGGAAAACGGTGCTAAGACCGACTCTTCCCAGATTGTACACTGAGAATATTACAGTCCAAAAGGCATCAAATTTACTGTCTTTCCAGGTGTCTTTGGCATGCCCTGGCATATGGCTCCACCCAAGCAGAGAAAGCAGTGATGCACTAACTTGGACAGTTTCTTACAGATTATGAGATTCAGAGAATTGAGCATAGAGTACCATGGGCACACACTTCCATGAATATGGCTGACTTTCCTCTAAGAGGAGGCTGAGTCTGTGGATTAACTCAGCACATGAGATGTGAGCCACTTAGATCCTCACTGGAACCATGCAGCTTCCCACATCTGTCTCTAGAAAGCTCCAGACATGTGACTGCCACATTCTCAGAGCCTGTGTTTCCCTTATTTTCCTGTGAAGCCTTATATTAAGGTTCCAACTAGTTGGAAAAAATAAATACTATGTTTCCTAAAGGGAAATTTACAAGATATAATATTTTATTAAAGGCTCTGGGAGGTCCTCAAAAACGAAAAGAAAAAGAAAAAAAGGAATGAAGGAAGGAAAGGAGGGAGGGAGGGAGGAATGAACAGAAAGACAAAAACCCTCATTTTACCTTTAATTCAACATTCCCAAGGGATGTTTTGCTTAGTAACCACACCCCATATTTCTTAGAAATAACTTAAGAAACTACCAGAAACCCCTTCCAAAATGAATGTTCTAGTGGGTATTGTTCTAGATAATATTGGCCTGGCAATCAAAAGCCAAAGAAAAGGTAAAGGGACCCTTTCCATCAAGGAGTCTGCAGCAAAGGAACTCATGGGGAGGGATCCTTTAAATCTCTGGATGGGGAAAGTGGAGCAGAAAAGGAGAGGAATGTGAAAAGAGCCCGGAAGGCAATGATGGGCACCACCAGGAAGGGAACAGGGCCAGGCCCAGGCAAATCTTCAGGAAAATTAGGGAACAGAAGAGGCTAATCTTGCCCGTAGTGCTGGCGTTATGTTCTCAATTCATTAAGTGATCGTCCGCTAACGCATCCACGGCAGATTCGCCTCAATCTGTATTCACGTCCCTGTTAATTGTTTTAAATTCACTGGGAATGATTTTAAACCAATCTTCTAATCTTTCTCCAAGAGCCCTCATCAATAATAACAGGGAGGAAGATTAAAATAACCCACTGTGTAGAACAAACTAAGTCAAAATTGCTGTGAAGGGCAAATCACTCTAACAGATATAATGTCAATGCCATTATTTACAAAAGATTTGTTGTCAAAGGCTATTTCCGTGCAAAAGTATCTGTGAGTTGTAGAATGATCCTTGCTAGAATGTGTAAAAAAAAAAATCAAAAAGATAATGAAGGACTGGATTTTAACCTCCACTGACCCACTGTTGTGGAAGGACATGATGGATGAAGGAACTGGGGTCCTATGAACTCAGCAAGCCCTAACTGGCCTCCTTCAAGTTCAGGTCTTCTCTACAAGATCAGTCACTTTCTCCCAGCTCAGTGAAGCCACCATCCTCTTGATGATTTCCTTTAAAAGGCGGTTAAGCCCAGGAGGAAGGATAATGACGGAAGATGAGAACAGCGCAGGGAAACAGGAGCACAGCACCTCCAGCAATCAGACACCGGGCTCAGGCTGGCTACTTCCCCTGCAAGGACACTGCAGGCATTTCTTCATGAGCAGACTTCTGGGTTCCAGAGAGAGTGCTGGTGAAGAGCAAGGCGGTATTAGAGAGGAGCAGAGCGGAGCACTGTAGAGAAAAACAGAGTCGACGGTACTTTAGGAATCATGCATTCCATTCCCTTCCATGTGCAGAATGGGAAACCGGGCTCCGGGATGCTCAGAAATCCACTCATGAATCATGCAATCTAATTAGAGCAGAGATAGTTCAAAACCCCGACCTCATTACTAGGCACGAGTTCACTTTCTATCTTGGTTCCACATTGTCATTAAAAACAAAGCTTGCCTCCTGCCCTCTCTGACCATCAGCGTGACGTGACTCAGGGAGATCAAGGGCTGCTTTGGGCAGGATTGACAGTTGGCATCAGTGACCAGTTATCTCAATAGGTGACAGGATATTAACCCAAGCAGAGGGGGAAGCAGAGAACTCATGGAAAGCCACACACTGAAAGGCTGGGGCTCACCTCAGCACTGTCTTCCCAGAGTTTCTCATACACGTTACTGGAGTTGTCAGTGTCTGAGTCCTGGAAGGTCTAACAAGCTAGGTTTGGCCACTCTCCCTCAATAGGCCATTAAACAGAGGTCAGGGCTGGGGATATACTCAGTTGACAAAACGTTTGCCTCGAATGTGCAAAGTCCTGGGTCTCATGCCCAGCGCTGCATATCCAGGACAAGGTGATGTCAGCACTAGGGAGATAAAGGTAGAGCCCCCAGAAAGCAGGAAAGGGAGATGTAGCCACTGTGGCCACATGGAAAGAGAAACAAAGAGATCCAATGACTTCCTTCAAGTCTGTCGTCAGGATCCTGACATGGGACTTAGATTTAAAGAGAGGGTAAGAGGCCTGCATAGCTGAGAGGTCCCTGGCAAGATGTGGTCCCGCCCATCACTGACCCCTCCCTGTATCAGCTGCCATCTCTCCTGCAGGAAATCTGACAACTTGCCCGACTTGTGGAATCTCCTGGGAGATGAGACCCTCCTCTGGCTGGCAGAGGTGCCTGCATTTTCCCTCACAGCGTGAGAGCCTTGGGGAAATTCTAGTTTCTAAGGAGGTATTATTTTAATAGTTGAAGGGTAAGGACTGTGTCTCTTCAGAATAACTTCATTCTGCCAGGAAGATTACAACACAATATTCACCCACTCTGAAATTCACAGGTTCACTGCTGAGCAGCAGCAATTGTGTGCTTGGCATCTAAGGAGGATGATGGATCCAGCAGAACAGGAAGGCTGCAGGGAAGGGAGGAGAAAGTCAGAATCCCAACTACTAACCAGGACCAATTCAAAGTCATGAGGTAGCCAAGAAACAGATGAGCCTCTCTGTGGAAATCCCCAGCAAACAGGAGCTGACCATGGAATAACTGAATGGGTAATGATCCAGAAGAACTGCTCCATCCTCCGAGACACACATGCTTACACCACAGGGGGAGCCCAACAAGTTACAAGTGAGAACCAGTGCAGATGTCTTGTTTCCTTCAGGGTGTGCCCAACATTCAATTGTGGCTAAGGTTGAGAAGCCTTCAAACAAGCCCCGCTGTGGGAGGGGCAAAGATACAAACTTGAAATGCAAACTGATACTTATATGTAAAGAGTCCCACAACAGGGGGCGATAGTTCATAATAATATTGGGTCATCCATCTTGAAATTTGCAGGCAAATGGATGGATCTAGGAAATATCATATTGAGTGAGGTAACCCAGACCCAGAAAGACAATTATCACATGTACTCACCCATAAGTGGTTTTGAAACACAAAGCAAAGAAAACCAGCCTACAAATCACATTCCCAGAGAACCTAGACAACAATGAGGACCCCAAGAGAGACATACATCGATCTAATCTACATGGAAAGTAGAAAAAGACAAGATCTCATGAATAAATTGGGAGCATGAGAACCATGGGAGAGGGTTGAAGGGGAGGGGAGAAGCAGGGAGGGGTGCAGAGAAAAAAAATGTAGAGCTCAATAAAAATCAATAAAAAAATATAAAATGTAATAAATAATAATAATATCGGGTCATCACTGTCCTCACAACTGCTTGTAACTCCAACATCTGACACCCTCACACAAACATACATGCAGGCAAAACACCAATGCACATAAAATAATAAATAAATAAATAAATAAATAAATAAATAACTTTTAAATATCTGCATTAAAACAAAAAAAAACAAAACAAACAAACAAACAAAATAAACACTTGTGGCAGGTAGGAGAACTGACCCAGACGTCTTAAGAACAGGACAGCTGTCCCTGCCCCTCACCAGTTGCAGCACTCGGGATAGTGGCCCCTGCACTTCACCTGGGCAACACAGTAGAACTGGCCCTGATGGTGTAGGTGTGGGAGAGCCAATCCCGAGGGCTTGAAAGTAAGAGAAATGACCTGCCCTGTGCTCATAGCTGCAAGAGATAAACCAACCAGGGCCATGCTGGAGAGATCACCTTGACGGTGAGGACAAAGAGAAAGCTGGCACGCTGACCAAACCTGCAACTACCCAGACCCAGAATTATGGTTATGAGTTGGCCCATCGCAGCATCCACCCATCTATGATCTGATGGAGTGTGTGAAAGGGCCAGTCCTGCAGGATCTTCATGACAGAGGGCAACAACAGACTGTCCGGAAGGAACTCAGTGAGGGCTCAGCATCGATATAGCAGAAGCCAGAGGCCTCAAACCAGACGAATGACTCTTTGCAATGAACACTTGCCAGTAAAGATGTATGGATAAAAGGGTTTACTGCGTGACTCACTGTGTCACATGCTTTCATGATGAGATCTAACTTCCTTCCTTCCTTTCTTCCTTTCTTCCTTCCTTTTTTTTCCTCTTAAATTTTATTTTATTTGGAGGGGTGGGTTACAAAGACAGAGGGTGGACAAAGGGACAAGGAAATGAATGAGATCAAGATATATGATGTGAAAGACACAGGAATAAATAAAAAGTTCAAACATATTGCCAAAGCTATATCAGTAACCAAAAGGAGCAGCAAGTTAGCTTTCCTTGATGACTGAACTCCTGGAAAATCCTCAAGAAGCTGCCTATTGCTTGTATGGTCCTCCATCTCTCCCAGAACAAACTGAGGTGTCAGAGAGTCAATAACATCATCATTTTACCCATATATACACCAAAGTCATACTGAAGAGGTAACTACTGAGGATCCAATACATTCTCAGTCTCTGAAAAATTTTCCCCTCCCTGCTTTGCCCTGTCAAGTGAGATGAGAGTTGGTACCACTCTTTAGTAGGCATCTCCAGAATGAGGCTGGCTGCATCTTTTCATCTTGGAACAAGATACAGAGACAACTGGGTTCAACTTGATGGAAACCAAGAGCCGATGCCCAAGCACAACAGCTGTAAGCACATTCAAATATTCAAAGCTGAAAGGAGTGTGCCCGGCTGTCCTCATTTGTCTTGCCACAGACCGAGCAGAGAATGTAGGCATGAGCACGGGTCACAGATGAAGACATGGACATCAGTGGAATTATCTAAATCATTCGAGTGCATAGGAGATATCACTGCTAGAAATGCCATTCGAACCCAAGTCAGACCAATGCCAGTACCTCATCAGGTCCCCACTACACATCTGTCTTTAACCAAGTACTAAAGTAGCAGGCAGCCACAGACTGACCCAGTAGCCCAGCCAGCCTTCACGCCTACTGATAGGCATAGTGGAGCTAACAGAATGCCCGTCAGTAAAAGTGACCGGATCACCATAACCATTTCTGCTGCTTAGAAAACAACCAAATGAATAATCTTGCTTATGTTATCAGTTAAGGTCCTAGAGAGAAACAATCCTATTCTGAAGAAGAGGGTGTAATTAATGAAGGACTGCCTTTGGAGGGATGTGCAGAGTTAGGGAACCAACATGAGTATCTGGCTCCCAGTACTAGCATAGGAGGAGGCCATTCCTACTCTGAGGTGAGGCCTGAAAAAGCAAAGAAGATGCTATCACTACATCCAGGTGATGGGGAAGCCACCAACAAGAGCCATGGTCACATGGCCATGTTGGGTATCTAGTAGGAATGCAGTGTTAAGGCACCATCAATTGTCTGTCCCCAACTCTGTATCCTGCCAGCACCTTCCTATCCATCCCAACCAGAAGTCAGCCTACGTCAGAGGTGCATGCAGATTAGGTAGTCCCTGAGGGTCAGCCCCCCGCCCCTGGCCGCACGGTAAGACAGCAGTGCAGCAGGGAGAGGATTGGATAGGCCTGGAGGAATAGAAGGCAGAACCAGCGACAAATAATGCAAACAGAGGAAGGGTTTACAGGGATGGCTATGCACACTGTAAGGAATTTTATACAAAGGTTTCTCCCGTAGATTCTCCCTAATGACAATCTTTGTGGTTTCAGGTGTCTCCTGTGTGGTTGACACTGTTCCAGCAGCTTCACAGGCATGGCAGGTAGGAGTCTCAGTCAGGTGTGAAGGGCTTAAGAAACTGAGCACATTTTCTTGGCTGTAACTAATTTTTGTTCTGGATTCCCATCCTGCTCACCTGGGGCAGTACTCTTGACACCAGTGAGTCACATGCTGTGCTTTTACACACATCACACACACACAGGCTTTGACAGGCACTTCCACTGTCCTAAGGGCCTCAGTATTCAGTGGCTCACTCTGTCATCTTCAGGGGCCCTGGCCAGGGCTGGGCTCCTTGACAGGACCATTCTTCCATGAGCTTCTACACGGATGCACGCTCTAGACTCAGCTGCCCGTGAGCAAGCAGAACCTCTCAAGAAATCAGGAAACCTCTCTTCAGTATGAGGAAAACCCTTCTCCTCTACTGATCTAAAGTGGTGTGGCTTGTCTATGGGCCAGCTCTGACTAGCTGGTGTGGCTGTTTAGGAGCTCTATTGAAGATCCCGGTTCCATACAAACTGGATGAGAAGCAGTGTCCTTTTGATTGGCAAGGCCGTGTGTGAGAAGCCTATGTACTTGACATATGTACTTTTGGATCTATTTACGGGAAATTAAGCTGTGTCTTATAGAAATGAATTGTAAAATAAAAGTGGTTCGAGTTCATACAATGTATCAACAGAGGAATGAGAAGACTATATCAGAAAGATCTGCCAAGGGTGGCGTTGCTGAGGAAGGCAGGAGGCAGGGGTGGAAGAGGAGGAACAGTGTTCACAGGCGGGGTGAGAGCCCAAAGGCAGATGGAAACAGGGCCTGGCTACCTGTGTTCAGCACCCCCTCTCACTTCAGTCAACAGTTCTGGCTGGTCAGTTCTGTTGATACTTACTCCAATTCATAATTGCATCTCATGTTTCTTTTCCTCAAAACACCGAAGAAAGTAGCCACTGTGTGTGCTCCATATACCTCTTGCTATGGCCGACCCTAGAAACTGGCTCTCAGAATCCTGCCACCTCCAGTCCCCACTCCACCTATCCCAAAGATATCAAGTCAGAAAAAAAAAAAAGAAAAAGAAAAAAGGATTTCATTATAATCTCCCTTGTATTTTCTTTCCAGCACCTTTTACTGCCCTTCTTCCTAGCACTATTGATTTGTTGCCTTGTGTTGATTTATGTGGATCAAGGGATCTTTGTCGGTTTAATTAAGAAAAAAATTACACTGGTGTATATGGTTATCAACTTAATTTTGAAAATTTGCCCTGTTTTACACGGTGAACTTTGGAGACAGTTGGTTCCGTCTTTATTCAGCCCTTGCAGGGTTTTTTTTTTTGTTGTTGTTTGTTTGTTTGTTCTCAGTTCTTTGCTCTTGGGTGTCCAAGGTCAGTACAATTAATCAGGCTTCACATTCCCCTTGTTCCACAGCCTGTACCATCATGTTCATAGTCACTCTGCACTGAGGAAAGAGACACCAACCAGTTGTGCTTTTATGAACGGAAGCACCTTGAACATGGTATAAACTAGTGTACAGAATTCTGAACACACAGTCAAATAATCTACTGCCGACGCTGGCTCCACCCACTTCCTGGAGGATTTTAAACACTCGCTTGTCTTCTCTTACCTATAAAGTAGGTATATATCTGAACTGCATGGGCTACGTGGGGATTTATGGACCCTACGGTAATGTTATTATCTGCAAGCTGCAGAGAATTGTTCTAGCTAGCATGAACTTTAAAATGGAGGAGGCTTGCCTCTAAAATATTGTGGAAAGAAATGAACTGTCCAGTCTAGGGAGGGCACAAAGAAAGAGGTGCTGATGATTCCACCACGGGAAGCTTTGGGCCCATGTTCTGTTGCATTTCCATGGGGATTCAGCTTTGCCTTCTCCATGCCTCCGCTTGTGTAAAGAAACAATGTAGCTGGACTAAGTCATTCCCAGAGCCAAGAAGTGTGACATTTGGAGGCAAGGATGGCACTGTGCCAGAAATGCAGCGTTTATTATCAGAAGAAAGGGCGGAGCTGTGGGAAAACAATAGGCAGGTAAACAATAATTACTATGGTCTACTTCTACATAGGTGCCTTATGCACAGTTGAGCTTGCTCTCTCTCTCATCTTGATCTTATCTCTATGACATACATTAATGAATAAAATTAAAAACATCTCCAAGCAACCCCAAAAGAAAATAGAAAATGAAAGAAGATATCAACATGCATGCAATGTGCTGAAGATGGCAGTGGGGTGTCCCCTTCAGATCTCTATCTGGCTCCCTGTAGCCAGTCTCAGCATCATGGCTAATATCTGTCACAAGTTCCTAAGACCTGATATGAACTTCTGACAGAACCGGTGATACCTACAGGGTTACAGTCCTCAGTGGCTTTTCCTGTGTCCCCAAACAGCAATTCCACATTAACCATGATCAATGAGATCCCTCAAACTCGCCCATTTTTAAACCGCGACCACCTGTCTTCCCCTTGGTAAGCAAGGATAACCACCAGAGCCAACCTCATAACCACCTTTTCCTGCTGCAGGTGGCATGGGCAGTCTATCGGCTTCTATGCCATAGATCCAGTCTTGTCACCGATGACAGAACTTAGCCTTCAGCTACCAAGACTTCTAACACAGCAGCAGCTGGATTCTCAGGCCCAGGGGTCAGAACTCACAAAGTAGATGACTATAAATTATTGGATGCCGCCTCGCCTCATTGGTTAAATGAGAATAAAGACAAGGATGAAGCAGCCAGGAGCGCAAAAGCACAAGTACCATGGCTTAATCAAAAACCAGAGCCTGTCTCTCTTCTCTCACATCAGGGTAGGTGGCCAAGCTGATGTCACCTTTAGTTGGGCCAGAGACCACACTGTGCCTTACTACCCCATCATATTCACTAGGCTGGCGACTCAGTGGACTGGTTTGTGCAAGCTGTCATTGTTTAGTTCCATCCTGTAGGAAGGATAGGAAGCCCTCTTCTGGGGCTTATACCAGCCATTCATCTCATGCTACAAAATAAATCCATATGACCCCACAGACACACATGGAAGGTGGAAGTCTACTCTGGGTGTCCATTTCGTTATCCTGAATTTTTTTCATTTTTGTCAAAAGACCCCTTTGTTCATTATTTCATTAACACGACATTCCTTCCCCACCTCCTAATACACACCTTCCCTTTGCTTCCGTCTTTGAAGTCATTTCTAGCCATAGGCAGCCATCAGCAAGCTTTCTATAAAGGCACAGAGATTAAATATATTAGGTTTTGAGGAACATCAGTCTCTATCACAATTACTCAATTCTGCCATTAAAATACTAAGCACCTAAGGTCCTTAGATAATACATAAATAACTGCAAATGGTTATATTCCAATAATAATTTGGAAATAAATTTAAACTTCACACAATTTTCATGAAGCAAAATATATGTTTTAACCATTAAAAAATGTAAAATTATTCATAACTTCTGAGCCACATGAAAACCAATGCCTTAGATTGGGCAAATGGGCCACAGCTTTCCAACCTCTCTTATTCCCAGAAGACAGAGTGGATGATGTCTGATCCAATGTCCTCCACCCTTCCAGTTCTCCTAGATCAGTCTGTGGCCATGGAGGTAAGCATCCCAACCTGACTGATAGGACCTCTCAAAACCCACAAAGCTGGATGGCATCCACCTGCCTCGTAGTTCCCACTGGCAGCTCCAGCCAGTGCTTTTCAACATCCAGAGTGGTCCTCTAAAGAGCCTCTGGCTGTGTCACTCTTGTTTAAAATCTTCCCCAAAGCTCCCAAGTTTCCTCAGGTTCATTCAATATTTTGTTTTGTTTTTGTTTTCTGAGACAGGGTTTCTCTGTGTAACAGCCCTGGCTGTCCTGGAACTCACTCTGTAGACCAGGCTGTCCTCAAACTCACAGAGATCTGCCTGCCTCTGCCTCTTGAGTGCTGGGATCAAAGGCGTGAGCCATCACCGCCGAGCTTCTTCCGGTGTTTTTATCATGTACATGTAACCAGCATCTGGTGTCCTTCACTGGCTTCTGTATCCCCTTGTGTCTTACTTACATTCCTGTCTCTCATTCGAAAAGGTCTCCTTTGTGGCACTGCTGTGACTTCCATGACACGCCTCGCCTTGTTGTCTGCTTCCTCCCTTGGATAACAAGGCTCACGTCATTTCCCTCTGGGTGCTTGTTCCATGCAGATTCCCTGCGCCTTCTTCGAGTATATGCATCCCTTCCTTCCATTCCAGTATTACCAGGCTATGTGGAGCTGCTGGTGTCGCTTGAAGGAAGTGCCACTGGATAAATGAATCTCCCATTGCCTTTGATAATCTGGGGTGGTATTAAGTCTGCTAGTGGATGAAAGTTCTCTGTGATTTGGTCATGTAAAGCAATAAAACATAGACCCTGTGGGGGAAATAGAATCTTTGCTCTAATGAACGAATCCCCCTTCTGTATTTGGTTATGACTTAGACTTCTACTTCTTCAGCAATCTGAAACCTTTGGCCTGCTGCGTTGAGGAAGGGATTCTGATTGACTTTTTCTCCCTTTACCTCTCTAGAGCTAAAACATTGAAAAGAAAGGGGCTGAAAAGGACTCGGGAGCTATTATGTGACCGACTGGGGACTTGGGAGCTCTTATGTCACTGATTGGGGTCTTGTGTTGGCATCTTGCTCTTGTTCTAACTAAAGTCAAACTGTTTCTTCATGAGAGACTTTAGAGTCCGTTGGAGGCTCCCCAGATGGGATCTCCTGACTTGTGCCCCAATAGTGGCCAATTGTTCCTCTCTCTTGTTCCTTCTCTCTATACTGTAGCTGGCTTTCTTTTAGGTCACCAAGCAACTCCCAAGTCATGACATGGAGATTTGTTATTAGTTATGAGTGTTTGGCCTTATCTTAGCTCTGTTTCTCTTTATTTACGTTTTGCCTTGGGACTTTTTACCTTTCATTCATTCTGTATGTCCTCTTTTCCTGCTTCTCATGCCTGTTTGTCTGTCAACTGACTGCCTGGTTTCTGGCCCTGGGCGTGTCCTTTTCTTTCTCCTCCTTTCTCTTCTCCTTCTTCCCTTCCTATTCTCTCCAATTTATTCTCTGCCTACCAGCCCCACTTATCGCTTTTCTGCTTAGCTATTGGCTGTGCAGCTTTTTAATTAGACCAATCAATCAGGTGCCTTAGACAGGCAAGGTGAAACAGATACAAAACTTCTTTACATAACTGGGAAACAAATGCCACATAAACAAATGCATCACGCCTTCACATAAAGTAATATTCCGTAGCATAAACTAAAGTAACACATCTTTGTCTAGTTAAAATCATGTTCCACAACACTACACCTCAGGTTTTCTGTATGTCCCCATCAACTAGAACAGTAGCTCTCCACCCGTAGGTCCCCTTGGGGGCTGAATGACCCTTTCACAAGGGTCTCATATCAGATATCACACATATCACATATTCACACCATGATTCAGAACAGTAGCAAAATTATAGTTATGAAGTAGAAGTGAAAATAATTTCATGGTTGGGGGTCAGCACAACACGAGGAACTGTGTTAAAGGATCACAGCATTAGGAAGGTTGAGAACACTACTCTAAAGTTTCTCTCCAATATCAGTGTTTTCTTACCTTATAGGATACTTGGACGAGTCAAAAACTGATGGAAAAGCAGGAAGGCTTTCTGTCATACACATACCAGGTCTGGCCCACACCCATTTTTCCTGACAGTTTCTGAAAGTGAAAGCCAACTTCAACCTGGTTCCTTTTTCTAAGTTTTTTTCTTCCAGATATCTAGGGCAAGAGTCAAAGACAAGTCCACAGTGCCACCAACAGGGAACATATCTAAGGTCCTTCAGCTGATTCTCTAATATATAATATATATATACATATATATATATAGTGATAAGATGCAATTAATTAAGACTTTATTATCTTCTTGATCAAATAACTCCCACATCTCAGTGGTTTAAGACAACGTAATTTATAACGGGAGCTGGGAGAGGGTGAGACAGGAATGCTTAGGAATGCTTTCGCTAGGAAATCTCATTCAGGACTTTGAGATATTGGATGCACCGTCACCATTTCTTCTAAAGTTTCTGTGGCCACCAATGTCTAGTTATCAAATAGGGGAGGAAATGGAAGCTTGGGTAAAGGAGATTTTGTAGCTAAGCCTTAGAGTGAGCATCCCATACTCCACCTGTATTTCACTACTGGGGCTCAGTCCTGTGGCCACAGATAAGGAACAGTGAGAAAAGCAGCTGAGTTTGAATAAGAGATGAGTGTAGTGAGTGGATGGTCAGTCTTTGACACAAGAGCTGGGACCATAGTTCGGGGTTTTGTATTAGGAGAAAGGTTGCGATCTGGGAAAACCACCAACTTCAAGAATCAGCACTCATAATTTTAGACCCCATCCATTTCCAAGTATTTATTAGGTCTTCGGCAAGCCAGTTCACCTCTCCGTGAACCTTGGTATCCCCATCTATAAAAACAGAGCATTGGGCCAAGGCATCCCAGAACTCCTGCACTCTCATTCTGGGGTGCATGACACTAAGGAACACAGCGGCAAATGGGAGTGGCTGTACTCTGTGATGGTATTAGTGCCAAGGCTAAAGTGGAAGGAGAAGTCTGGACACACACACAAAAAAATTGTCCTCAATGGTGTCTCTTTCAGGCTACGAGACAAAGGATTGTGGCAGTCAACACTCCAGATGTTGAGACTTCTCAGACTTTAGGAAGCCCAGTCTTTCTTCATCCCCATCTTCATTTGCAGCTCTCTTTCCCACCTGGATTATCATTGGGTTTCCTAATCAACCCTCTGCCATGTTACCTTGGTAGAAACAGTCAAGCCGCTTCCTTTTCTGCTTCCTTGGTGTGTGCACACGTTCTCTCTCTCTCCTTTTATCTCTTTTCTCTCCTTTTATCTCTTCTCTCTCTCTCTCTCTCTCTCAATAAATGCTTTTATAGCAAAAAAAAAAAAAAGAAAAGAAACAGTCAAGCCACTGGATTGTTAATTGCCTCACTACAAATTACTTACTTCAATCCAACTTTGAAAAAACTACAGACCACAGCAGTCTGATGCACCCATCACCGGAACTCGGAACCCATCACTACTCACCAATGAGAAAAGAACCTGCAACCCCTTTCCTTCTGTCTCCCACTCAAGCCATCAGAACTACTCCATGAAATTATTTAAAGCAGAAGTCTCTTGTCCTGCTTTTCTTTCCTGCCATATTTGTCACCCGTCTGTGTGCTCTGGCTCCATAGCCTGCTCATTTGGATACATCTTATCTTTTCAATTAAACAGTAAGTTCCCTGATGGAAGAGACCATAGACGGTATTATTTACATTATACACCATTCAAGGTGTTTAATTATTTATAGACTGAATGGAAGACTAATGACTATAGAGGATTGTTAAAAAGCAGAAGTGAGGTGGCCCCGTGGGAAACAGCAACAAATCCCATCTCTGCTTGGCAAGTATATTGTTTTCCACTTGTTTTTCTCGGCATCAACCGTGACCACACTAAACAACCAGCGGGAAGAACTGTAGGTGCGAATCTTCAGCCAAGGCTGATTGCACGGGGGTTCTGATTGAATTCAGGCTGGCTCAGGGCGGCATTAGAAAGCCAGTTAAATGAGAGATCATATTCTGTCAAATCCTGAGAAGATGGCTGGCCGCCTGCCAAACGAGAAATTGCAGCTGGACGGCGATTCCTCTCTTTCCCCTGTCTAAATGTGAAGCCGTGCGCTCTGAAACAAAACGGAGGAAGGAGCTGAGGAGGTTTTCTGAGAATTCAATCAGTGTGGGTGATTATTCTATTAAATTCAGACAAAATAAGCCTTCGCTCCTCGGTAGCACGGAATTACGAGCTACTAATATGAACTCACGCTTCAGCCTCCATTTCCCATTGGTCTGTCTGAATCAATGGCCGTAGCAGGCTGTGTTCAGTTAGCTTTCAAGGGCAGAGACTGTCTGTACCCCACAGCCACAACCCTGGTATTTTAAAGGTCCCTTCCTCCCTATGTCCAAATAGGGCCAGGGGAGAAAAAGAATCAGGACAAAACTATCGTTGTGGCTGGAGCAGTTCAGATGGTGTAGCCCACGAGCACCCTCAGCCGTGGGCTGCGCACCAGGACACAGGAGTACTCTGAACCTGTGTGATCAATGTTCACACATTTCACTCTCAGGAAAAAACAAGCTCCCACCGCTGACCTCCTCTGCGCCCTGCACACGGTCTCCAATTTCGCACCCATCTAAAAAGGTATGATCCACTTTAAATGTGACAGAACTGAGCTCTCTCACATGGCCCAAGGTCACACAGCCAGCACGTGACAGGGCAAGATTTGAAGAGATGTTCAACTCTTTCACCACACACGTTCTGCTTTTGGGCCTGCTGCTTATTTCTTTGACAGACTCCACACAACCCAATCTCGGGTCACCCAGTTATAAAACTCAGGATGCTGGGCACTCCTTTGGGGTACAGTGCAGTACCACAAGCACATCTCATGTGCTCCCCATAACAATCTGACAAAGCTGGCAATGCAAATGAAACTCCTGCTTACAGATCAGGAGAGCTCAGACTGTGACAAACAGGAAGCCCCTCTCAGTTCTCTGTTCTCCAGGTCTGAAGCCCAGCCGGCATCAGCTGGTGTGGAAACCTGGGCAAAGAGTGCAAGCTGTTTTCATTTTACCCATGACTAACTCAAACCGCCCCCCCCCATGCTTTCCCATGAGTGTAGGATTAAGTTTAATCACAGTATTTCACCACCAAAAAACCCTCATAATCTGGTACCTGCTGCCCACTTGGGACCTCTAGGCTCCTTCTTTGAACTGCCCTCTTGACCTAAAGCAAATGTATACATTCTCTGAAGATGTCACAATGTCACATGTCTGAGCCCTCACTCGGCTAGTCCCTCTGCCTGGGCAAGAAGAAAACTCGTACTTGGAGCGTCAGCTCTTTCCCAGCTGCCCCCAGGTACAGCGGGTTGCTCCCCATCAATCTTGTCATGGCACCTGCCTCCTCATCTCTGAATGACGTGAGCTACATGCAGTACACTGAATCAGTGTGTAGACCCATATTTCTACATGGTATGGTGGCCAGAATCTCAGGCCATAGTTTGCATCTGCCACACAGGAGGTGGTCACCTCCCTAACAATGGTACAAGATGTTGTTCTGCTCCTTCTTTGTAATGTGGAGGATGCCTAAAAAAGAGATGTTAATTCAGTCTATGTGACAGAGCTGGCATACTGGGCAGGAAGATAGGGAAATGTGAGAAACTGGGCATAGAAAGGTGTGGTCAAGGGCTGGAGAGATGGCTCAGTAGTTAAGAGCACTTCCTCCTCTTCCAGAGATCCAGAGTTCAATTCCCAGCAACCACATGGTGATTCACAACCATCTGTAAAGAGATCTGGCGCCCTCTTCAGACAGAACACTATATACATAATAAATAAATTTGAGACCAGCCTGGTCTACAGAGCTAGTTCCAGGACACGCTCCAAAGCCACAGAGAAACCCTGTCTCGAAAAACCAAAAAAAAAAAAAAAAGAAGAAGAAGAAGAAAAGAAAGGTGTGGTCAAAGGTGTGGACGTGAACAGAGACATTTGCCTGGTTACCTAGGAAACAGAATGCTAATGAATTTCCCCCTCAGTTTACAATTTGGTACACAAGGCTGTTTGGAGAATGAACGGAGGAATTTTCTGGATGTGAACTCAGGATTTCATGAGAGATCACTGAGAATCTCCCTCCCAATAAAGCCATGTGAGTCGTGTCTTTATTCCCACCCCTCCCCTCTGGTCTGGGGAAATAATTTAGAGTCTGGGCTGACACTGGGCCCCGACATCAGTGTCATCTCTAATCATGAAATTTTTCTCTTTGATGACTATCTTCCTCAGCTCATTGCAGAAAAGCCGAAGTGCTCACAAAGACTAAAGCCAGTACCCTGGACTCGCCCATTACATCACCCTGGTTGCCTCTCTCGCAAACATACTGACCTCTAACATCCCGGGCATGCTCTCTTTCCAGAGCTCTGTTCCTGCTCTTTTGTCTAGAGAATCTTCTTTCTATGCAGTCCCCAAGGCTGGCTCACTCACCAATGCCTTTTGGCTGAGGCCTACAGTGGTTACCCTATTAAATTTCTCTCTTCCTACCCTAATTCTCCTTAAATACTTATTTTTCTTCCAGATACGCCTCAGCATCTAAAAGACTGTATAATTAAGTGTATTTTATATTCAATTCTTTTTCTCTTTGAATTAGAGCAAATGAATGTTTGCATCCCTAATCCTGCCCACTCTCAACTGGCTCCCCAGAGCAGCACTTGGACAGTTATCTGGTCTCCTCAGCTGCCTGGAAACCGAGGGACTGGCCAAGCCCAGCTCGTTTCTATAAAAGGAGAGCATTCAAAGAACCAAAAGCACAGAAAGCATAATGCAGAGTCAGAACTGTGGGCCAGGACAGGTGCTTGGTGTATAGACAGTCCCTCTGACAAGTGTGGGCCCTGACACACTCACAATGGAGAACAAGTGTGCAGGATACAGGAAGAAAGCCAGGGATGAAGAGAACACAACCCCAGACAAGGCGTGGCTCACTCTAGAGAGGATGCATGCAGTAAGAGGACATGGTAGAAATGCTGGGCCATGATATTGATCTGGTGGCAAATTCCATGGGCCGAGTAGTGTGGTGAAAATAATCAACCCAGAATCCATGGCTAAGCAACACGGAAGCGGAAGGAACAGCTCTGTACTTGTAGGAGCCAATGTCTTTCTGGCCTCTGTATCGAACAACCTGCTCATGTGGAAACTGATTCCCATGCTCACAGGGGCAGGTGCCACGCCAGCACTGAGCACTCACTCAAGGCAGTGGGGAGTGCTCACGGCAACCCATTCACTTCCTTTTCCTGGGAAATGAGAGCAGTGCCCCCAGCAGTTTCTCTTGGCAGAACTATTCCCTCCGGATAGAGAAAATCATCAGCAGTCCGTGCCCGGTCTGACATTCTGGCTCCAGCCTGAGACGTTCTCTGCTGCGAGTCCACTACGCAAGTACAAAGCAGAGCCTAAAACCATAGCTGTTCTACCTAGAGACAGGAACAGCACACTGGGCTGCTCTGGGGAGCCTGTTCTGCAAGTCACCTGGTCTTCAGGGAAACAGGCAAACTGGCACTGTTACCGCTGTAGAGACAGTTATCCCAGGACTAGCTGGAGTCTGGAAACCAGGAAAAGGCTGGGCGTGTGCCCAGAGCACAGCAGTCTACCTCTACGTAGTGGACTGGAGAGATGGAAGAGTGAAAGCCCAGGCTGAGAAGCAGCCATAGGTTCCTTTCAAGCCTTGTTGTACCGTCTCCTTCATACCACCAAGGGTGAGGGCCTCCCAGATGCAGCCAGGGCTCTGCTGGAGTCTGCCTTTTAAAATGCTTCCTTCATTATTTATTTTCTAGAAGAAAAAATTATAACCTGTGTTGAACAAACACTGCATGAACTCAAGACTAAACAACATAAATATGGACACAGAGGTCAACAGGGATGCGGCCAAGTTTTGGGTGGAGACATAAAGAGGATATGAGCCTGCGCGTGACCCAGTCTGCTCCCCAGCCTGAAAACACACTGCTCTTCCTAAAGGCACGTGCGGACATTGACTTGTCTTCCATTCACTTGCCTATGTATCACAATACGTATGAGCTATGCACACTTTTTCGCATTAATGAATAAAAATTACTAAATGTAATTTTTATGACTTTTGTCACTTAACAGAATGCCTCAGTGATCTTTCCATGCCTGCCCTTTTAACATTTAATTATCATACGGCATTCTGGTGAAGACAGGCCAGACTCCTTTAGTCTCCTTTTGAGGACCCTGTAGGCAAAGTTAACTTTTTTTCACAGCTAAGAAAAGCAAACACCCTGATTTCAGGTCTTCATAAAGATGTATAATGATGCCTTTAGAATTGCTAGTGCTGGAATTCTAGATCAGCCGTGAGTGTGATTTAAATTTTTAAATGTGAGAGAAAAGGGTTGTGCATTTGGCCACATCTCATGGTACACATATATGAAATATAGTTCAAGATAGCTCACTGATAAAGCACATTCTGAACATATGTGAGGCAAGGTTCAATCCCAAGCACTGGGAAGGAGATAAAATCCAAGCACCTCACTTCAGAGAAAAGAAACTGTGCAGGATTTTAGCCCTCATATGGTTAAATACTGGCTGCAGCCACTGCTTAGCACACAACCGAAGGAACCTGCAGATATCGTGTTAAGACTCACCATTATAGTACAAATCTTGTTGCTCTGTTGAGCCCACTCACAAAGCTGCAGCTACCGCTGTCAATTCCTCATCATCCAAAGAAGATGCTTGGGAAAAACAAGGCTTCCATTCCAACAAAGTCTTAAGCTTAATTCAACAATCAAGTTATTTTTTTAAATTGATGCAGATCTCATTTCTCTGGAAGCAAATCTGATTTTGCTAGGGCTTCTAGACCCTATACAAATACAGAAAGAGGAACACAAGAAACATATCTATAGTAAAATCATATGTAATTATTAACAACAATATATGGTGGAGGAGGTCCTTCTGTTTATGTGTTGCTTTCATTGGTTAATGAATAAAGAAACTGCCTTGGCCTTTTGACAGGGCAGAATTTAGGTAAGTGTGGAAAACAGAACTGAATGCTGGGAGGAAGAAAGCAGAGTCAGGGGGCTGCCATGGTGCAGCCAGAGTCAGACATGCTGAATCTTTCCCGATAAGCTACTGCCACGTGGCAATATACAGATTAATAGAAATGAGTTAAATCAAGATGTTAGAGTTAGCCAATAAGAGGCTAGAGCAAATGGACCAAGCAGTGTTTTAATTCATACAATTTCTGTGTGGTTATTTCAGGGCTAAGCAAGCCGGGTGGCCAGGACAAACAAGCAGGCCCTCTTCCTACAACAAATATAAAAATAGCAATTAAAATATTTTATGGACACTTGGAAGCCTAGTTATAATTAAACCTGAATAGTGAACATCAGGCCTATTTAAAAGACATCACCCATCAACTGAAACAAGAACCAAGCTCCAGTGAGCTGCTACACAGCAAGTACCACCATTTGCCTTCCCTTAGTCCTCCAATCCATGTCTGAGTTTTCAAATGGCTCCTTCTCGACTAAGAAGTCATCCCAAAGTTCACTGGCAATCAGACAAGGAATCTCTCTGTGTAGAGTAGTATCCATCACAAGCTTGCTCTCCACACACCATACCTGCCTCCAGACACAGGCCCGGGCATTCACAGCTATGTTTCTGGCTCCTGGAAAATCCTGGGATGAATTAGAGAGCCTGGCATACCAGGTTCATTCATGATTTTTTGCCCTCGGAATTTTCATTCTGATTGTTGCCTTGCATCTAATAGTATTTATAAATCCACAGAATAACTCACATTCTTTATATATTAAAGATTCAAGTCTTTGAAATTCACAATTTGGCAAGTACTATTTTACAAATAATAAATCAATGCCTGATTAAACAAATTAGACTTTCCTAAACATCCTGACACTAAATACATACTTTTAAATTTCAATTCCCTTAACCACAAAATTAATGTGGTTAATAAATAATTAATAAATCTAATAAATCCATTGAACACGCCAAGAAGGAGAAGAAACCCTTACAGATTATCCCAAGGAGTAAAGTACTTATCAAACATAAAGACTTTTTGTGCAGTGACACAACTTTAACCTGTGCCTTCCTAGAGTTGTAGAAACTGGATACCTAAGACTCACCCAACCCCTCTATTCTTAGACTGGCCTATTGAGTTTGCAGGGTCTGAGGCAATGATTCATTGGTCCTTGGGTTCGCTGTTTGGCTGATTGGTTCATCTGGTTAAGACACGGAACTAAAGTTCCTTTACTATGTCGGTAAGAGTGTAAAGTCATACTTTCCCCTTTGAAGGAAAGTTTGATAAGTTTCACTTTGCCAGCAGGAGCCATTATCTTATCATTACACCTCAGTGGCCCAGCTTGTCACCGTTATTAGAAAATTTCACATTCCTAATTACTACATTATGATTAGCAAAGCCTTCCAGGGGTTCAGTTTCCTAGGAGATGAGAGATTGAGTTGGTAAAATTACCTCTTCTCCATAGGACACTTGGACAATTAAAAATCTTACCTACACCCTGCTAACCTCTCCCTCTCCTCAGTCACAGTGATCATTGTGCCAATTAAGCCTTATCATCTTTTGTATGTCACTTTATGTGAGACAGGGAACACTGACCAGCTATCCTGGTTTTTATCATTTTTGCTATTTTACCCACTGCTATTTGGAGACATATGTTGAATCACCACTATGTCTCTACAATGTAAGAGCAAATATAATCCTAATAAAATCCATGAAATACCAATGTCTATTAATACTCTCCTGTTGAGTAAAATGCATTTACATTCATGCATTCCCTAGTAGGCTCCCTTTATTATTATAACTAGACTTGGAATACATGCATTAGAGTATAGTTCTGGATGTGAAAGCTTTAAGATCTGTCTCTCTTTAAATAAATATAATTTTGAGGTTTAAATAGTTACTTCTTTGTTTTTAACCTGGCCCCTTGCTCCTGGTGCTGTCACTTGACCCCTTAAAAATGCACTTTCCCAGCAGTCAAAGAATTCTCTTGTTTGCATGTGGTAGGACATCAGATCCCCATCACCTCCAGGAAGCCTTGGCTCCATTGAAGGACCAACACTAGGAATCTGGGACTGGTGCACCTAAGCCAGAAGTCTCTAAAAGGACTGTGCTCAGGACCACCTTGAAGACTGACAGAGCTGAAGAAATAATTACTTCTCAAGGTTTCAAATTTGAAATATTTTTTCTAATTAAACACATTGTCTTAGTCAGTGTTGTATTGCTATAAAGAGACACCATGACCAAGGCAACTCTTATAAAGAAAGCATTTAATTGGGGCTGGCTTACAGTTTCAGAAGTTTAGTCCTTTGTCATCATGGCAGCATGCAGGTGGGCCTAGTGCTGGAGAAGTAGATGGGAGTTCTACATCTGGATCTATAGACAGCAGGAAAAGAGCAAAAGAAGTGGGGGCTGGGATTGGCTTGGTCTTTTGAAACCCCAAAGGCCACATCTCCTAATCCCTCTCAAGTAGTGCCTCTTTTCCTGAAAACTAAATATTCAAATATGTGAGCCTATGAGAGTCATTATTACTCAAATCATCACATACATTATGCTAATATGACTTAGAGATGCTGTTTAACAGCCTGGAAGATAGGTAGATAACCCGCTATTATTATTTATTAAGTTGTTTACTCCACAAGTACTGGATAAACCATACTGAGTTTTAAAAAGTAGTCTGCTTCTAAGTGAGGTTTCCTGTCATCACATTACCCATGAGACAGGTTTATTGATGACTCACTTGATCATCCCTGTTCACTCCAACCCATACCACCTGTTCCCCGAGGTTCACACACAGAATGGCAACAGTTGGTCAGCTAGCTGGAGTGTGGTCAGATCTAGGTCAGAATCAAGAGTTACCACACAACCCCTGTTCACATAAGTGACTCTCGTTCTTTTTTGTCCTCAAACTGTCTTCAAGTTACCTACATTCAGAGACATGAAAGTTGTTCAGACCCCACACCCATAGCCAAAGCTTCACTAGCCTTCCTCTTCTATCAAATATTTTATTGTTGTTTTGTTTGCCATTTGTTGCTTTATTGTTGTTTTGGTTTTTTTGTTTGTTTTTGTTTGTGTATTTGTTTGTTATTTTGCTCCAGCTGTTTGTTGATAGAAATTAGGAAGCTCCAATTTTAGGTTGTTATTTAAGTGGTACGTAGGTGCAAAGGCACTATAAGAAATCTATAAGTAAGGCAGAGCTTTTAGGGTCTGTAAAAGACATCATGGGGTGGCAGGGTGGGAGGGAGGTTGGACATAGTTTTAGGTCTATTCTCCAAGGCCAAGAGCATGAGGAAGGCGAGACTCAACGCCTATGTGTCTGTGAATGTCTTCAAGATAGAACGAGAGTTGAGAGATAGGTCAAGGCTACCCTAAGACTCATCAGCTCAGAGGGTTGGGGACTGGAGCCACTCTGAGCAGCCAAAGGACTACAGTCTGAGAACAAGATGAGGACTACAGTCTGAGAGCCAGAAGCCAGATCTCAGTCCTCAGCCGTGCGGAATAACCAGAGATGAATGTCAGGGAAAGTTGACTTGGAGATGGAGCCCTTACCATTTGTAGTGATAGAGCAGGCACAGGATGTTGAAAAGTGGTCCTAGTCCAGGGCCCCTGTGAGCCTTTGGCTGCCTGCCCATGGGCAGGAGGAAACACAGAGACAGCTTGGCCGAGTCACAACACCAAAGTTATCATTCATAAAATGGGGTGGTCTGAGGCCAGTCCCACGAGGGGCAGTGGGAGGCCACCTGAGGCTGTGGTGGATCCCCTTAGTGGGTGGGAGACCATGGTAGGTGAGAGACCACGGTGGGTGAGAGACAGACAGATACCCTATGCAGAGAGAACTGGGGTATAGGGTTATTTAATGAGTTATGGAAGGGGAAGTGAAGAGGGGAGAAGAGAGAGAAGCAGAAGCTGCTTCTCTAGAAGAATGGTACATAGAGAAAAAAAAAGTGTGCTGGAGAGGAGGTGGGAGATCCACTTGCCTCAGCAGAAGGGAGAGGAAGGGGGAGATTGGGAGTGGGTGGGGCTTATCACTTAAAGGAACAGGGTAGCCATGTAACAGTCTGGGCCAGCAGATTGCAACAGTGCTGGCCCAATGCTCTACACTGAAGACACCCAAGGAGGTGTAGAAGTGAAACAAAAGTCTGAACTTACAGTCAGTCTTAGGCAATGGAACTTACAGAGTTGGGACAAGGGACAAATCAGGTAGTAAGATATGGATTTGAGATCATCTATAGGTGTAATTTCCATCACCCAAAGTTGTCAGCATTCTGGCAAAATGCCTAGCTACCCCGAGCACTGGCACTTGCAGGTTCCATGGTTGTGCATGCACCATTAAGCATTCACGCAACTTACATAGCCACCCCGGGTCCATAAACCCTACATGAACTATGCATCACAAGGCTACATAAGTCCCTGTGTGGCTACGCTAGACAGATAAGCTCCACATTCTCTTCCTGCAACAAGTACCTTCTTCACTTGATCCTTCCTCTTAGTAAACTCTTAACGTGGGTTCCACTGTGTGTCTTGTGATCCGGTCTCATGCCTGGTAATTTCAGCAGGATTAGGTGTCATGAGGTGACTGCTGATATCTTGGGGCAGAGATGAGGTGACCCAGGGATGATAGTGAATCTAGTAAGCCTAAAGGACATAGGAAGATATGAACCCCAGACAACAAGGTCAGAAATTACTGTGTGGACAATAAATAAAAGCACTTGCCAGGCAGTGGTGGCGCATGCCCTTTAATCTCAACACTTCAGAGGCAGGAGGATCTCTGGGAGTTCAAAGGCAGCCTGATCTACAAAGCAAGTTCCAGGACAGCTATGACTGTTAGCCAGAAAAACCCTGTATCAAAAAAAAAAGGAAGGAAGAAAGGAAGGAAGGAAGGAAGGAAGGAAGGAAGGAAGGAAGGAAGGAAAAAAGAAAAAATGGAAAGGAAAAGAAGAAAAGAAATAAGAGCACTTGGTAGAAAAATAGCACTGTGGTTTCATATTTTTCATTTTAATTGGTTTTTTTATATTCTATCTCATTCTTACAAAGAAGGTTTAAACGATTTTTACAAATTACAAGATAATTTGGTAAGACCCAAAATAGGTAGGATAGGAAACACAAAGAAGAAGCAAAGTAAGACAGTGTTTGAAACTGTAAGCAAAATAAGTGTGCTAAGCACTGGAATTAGGCTGTCATGTGCACACTTTGTGTCACAAGTTCACTTTAAAGAGCTATGGCAACCAAAGCCAAAAGGAAAAAAAATACTGAAATCGAGAGCCCCAATAAAATGAGAATGTTCAGAGTCCAAGCTGGGGACGTAGTTCAGTGTTACAGCACGTGCTTGTCCAACGTGTACAAGCCTGGTTTGCACACCCAGCACCCCCAGAGCAAAAGAAAGAAAATGATCATAGTTCAAATGCTCTGGAGAAAAGTAGACTCGCTTGTTATTTCAGTCTGAAGGAAATATTTCCCAAAGGCATGGTGGACTGTGTTGACAAAGGCTACTGCTCTGCAAAATCACAGTAAACAACTTACAGCTTCCCATGATTTCATGCGGATCCTTGCTGCTGAACCCTACATCCCACTCTGCAGAAGGTTAGAGACAAAGCAGTGTGGTCTCGTTTCCGTGATGATATGGGCTCATCTGGGGCTGGATTTGCAGCTATGGAAGACCTGACAGGCTCTCAGCAATTCCCTAAGAGCTGTACTTCTCACAACTGAGCAAAGCTCAAGGTCATGGCATCTGGTCACAACTAGAGTACAGGTATCCTAGGGCCAGTCTATAATACCTAGTGTGTGTGTGTGTGTGTGTGTGTGTGTGTGTGGTGTGGTGTATGTAAACCTCCTAAATATGCCACACGTGATGGGAGGACTTTTGTATTTCTGCAGCAAAGCCAAACTTCTGCCTCAGCAAGTGAGTCTGCAGATTCTTCACAAAATTAATGGCCAATAAAGCCTCCACATCCAGGCTGGCCATGTTTCGCAGCAGCTAGGATTTCTAGTAGCATTATATTCAGGGTGAATACTTGCTCCATGCCCTAGGGGCCCTAAATAAAGAAGGAACTCAAGGAAAACTGAGGCTAATGGAAGTAGAAAGGAAACACCAGCCAATAAACTGTGTCTATACTGAAATATATTTATTAGTGAAAAGATGGTTGAAAAGTGGGGGGAAGAAGTTGTCCAGTTTCCTCCTGGAAACCAGAGGGCAGAGAACCGTCGTTAATTCCGCCAGATCATGCAGAATTATCTTCTTTATGTTGCAAGCTACATACAGTCTCCTCTTGGAGAGCAGTCCCTATTCAGCGTGTACTGTTCCTGGGGGTTATCTTAACCCAGAATGAAACTAAAAGTGAGTTCAGGAAAGTCTCTTAGACGGGGGAGCAGACTAAATCCTTTTATACCATTTTATACATAAAATTTACTTGCTCCAAAAACCTCTGAGTTGCTAGCTGGCCCCTCAAAAACCCCATGTTCGATGGGGACAGGAAGCTCATTCCTAGTCTTCTCTTACAGACTGCCTGAGGGGAGGGCAGCCGAGCTGAGCTAACAAGCTGCTGGCTGCTGCTCTTTGAGTTAGGAAGAAGAAACATGTGTTACAACCTAAGTGAGGAGGGTAAGGGTGTCCAGCGTCTCCACTCCTCAAACGTCAACTCAAGTTGACCAAGTTATCAGCTCTGCTGTGCCTGACAATGGTCTTGTCCTCCAGAATCTTCCCTACCCACTTTCAGTGACTGTTCCAAATCTTAGACAGGAAATCCCAGAGCAATTGGAAAACTCAGTTGGTTTAGGGCAGAGCCAATGCTAGTGCAATAGAATGTTTCTATTCGTTTCCAAGTATAGCAAGGTCCAAGAGGCTTTATTAGGAGCCTTACTGCTTACAGCCAAAGCACAGGCTGCATCGTGGTTCCAATGCCTGAGTAGGCTGCGCTCTCAATGAGAATAACCTTCTTCCACTGCTAAAGTTCTGGATCTGCAAAAAACTTGATCTCCACCCTCACCAGAACTAATACGCTAACCCTAAAAACATGCCCAAGACATCAAAGCAACTGATCTTACACAAGCAACATATTTTTGTGCCTTTCACTTGTGACTTTCGGATGTCATAGGTAGGGTTTCTATTGCTGTGAAGAGACACCATGACCACAGCAACTCTTATAAAGGAAAACATTTAATTGGGGTGGCTTGCATTTTCACTATCATCATTGCATGACATGGTGGCATGCAGGCAATAGGGAAGTAAACTGAAACACTGGGTATAGCTTGAGCATATGAGCCCTCAAAGCCCTTCCTCCAACAAGACCACACCCACTTCAACAAGGCCATACCTCCTAACAGTTCGACACTCTTTGGGGGCCATTTTATTTCAAACTACCACAGTGTGTGTGTGTGTGTGTGTGTGTGTGTGTGTGTGTGTGTGTGTGTGTAATTGTGGATACACATGTATATGATATGGGTGCAGGTGGAAACCAGAAGCCAACATTGTGTATCTCTTCAATACCCTACATCTTTATTTTTGTTCGAGTCTCTCATGGAAACTGAACCTGCAACCGTGAGCTCCAGAAATCCACCTGTCTGTGTCTCCACCACGAGGCTTGCATGGGCACGGGCATGCCACTGCACCTAGTTTTTGATGTATGATCTGAACTTGGTTCCTCAAACTTGTTCATCAGACACTCTTCTGACTGAGCCATCTCCCCAGCTCCCTTTTTTATTTTCTTGATTAACTGCTTAGATCTGAACTTTCCAAAGATCAGCGGGCACTTAGAGAGCTAGCTTAGCTTGGTGGCAAGGAACAGAAATATACTTTCTGAATTTAAATAGTAACTTAAGTCAAAGAGAACATTCTAGAAATCTATTAGGCTTCTCATAAGATACAAACTTGGCCATTTTATTATTTTATATAGTGACTCTTAATGGTTGTTCAAACACAAGCTGTTTGGTGACATTCAGGAACTTTGCAGCAGTGACCTTTCCTGACTGGTTGATAGTCCTCAGCAATGGCCAGGAGTTATGTGCATGAAACCATTTTCAAACCAAAACGACCACAGTGGTGCACGCTGTTTGAAGGCTTATTGGTAACCCAGCATTTCTCCCGCATGGCCCAAACCCCTCACGTTTGCTTCAATAGCTGAATAGTTGGTGATTACACAAGTTGTATATGGTAGGGACACTTGACAGAATCTTTTCCCACACCCAGGATTGTTTTCATAGTCTGCTTCTGCAGCCTGCTTGGTGTTCTGGCCAAACAAACTCCAGCAGAGGGAACTTAGTCAGCAGAAGCTTAGCAATAGGGTCCTCATGCCAGATTCTAGCACAGTAGTGGAAGGAACTCTTGAAACCAGGACTACCTAAAGGCAATGTTGAGAATGGCCTGTCCCAACTGTGAAATAAAAACCAAAGCCTGGGAAACAAAGAACTTGGAGGTGGTTCACTGGGACAAGCAAATATGAGGAGCAGCATGTGGATCAGCAGCGTACAGATAAATACTAGACAGGCTTGGCAGCCCACCTGTAATGCCAGTGCCTGAGAGAGGGACACAAGGAATCCCCAGAAAAGTTTACTAGTGAGACTAGGCAAATCAGCATGTGCCAGACTCACGTGACAGAACTTGCCTTCATAAGGTGGGAAGCAATCGAAGAAAGCACCAAACATCACCTGTTGACTTCCACAGACATCCATACATCCATATTCATATGTGTGCCTACAGGCATGAGAACATACATGAATACATATCACATACACGTGCAAATAAGGTTTTCTCTTTAAAAATAATCAGAATCTACTGTGATAGATACTTTCTCTTTCTAAGCCAAATTAATCTTGTTTGGTGCTCTCTGGCAAACAGGAAGTGTAGCCATAGCCATTTTCCCTTGTAGAATCAGAGCTAGAAGGTTTATGAGGTAGGTTATAAACTGTGAAGGGGCCATTTGTTCCTTAAGTTGTCCATGGAATTGACTTAACTCTTCCATCGTTTTGTATAGGGTGCGGTGTGGTTTGGACAGAAAGTCTTTATTGCCCACATATAACATGAACATGGTTTCCCCCCAACAACATGGCTCCTTGTTTGCTTGCTGGGATGAAATACATCACCATTTCATAGTACTCCATAAATCCCATGGTATAAGCAAAGAGCACCAGTTTGTCCAGATGCCCTGTCACCCAGATTAGCTTGAGGAACTCTGCTGGCTACCTGTCATGTAGGGAGTGCCTCTGCTGCTGTGGTAGACTTCATACCCTGAGCATTCTCTTGCAGCTCTTGCTTCTGTTTGACCTCTTAATCTTAAACCTACAATTCACTGCTCACAAAGCTGCTTAAGCCCTTATTATTCCTCCTTATAGTTCTTCTCTACAAGAGAACATGATGGGAATATAGAGGAGACTTTGTGGCTTAGGATATTTGGGGGGAACTTAAGGAAATCAGGTTTCTTTAACTAATATTAAGACTGTAGATTCATTATGCAGAAACCAGTTCCAGACATGTGTGTGTGTGTTTCTGTGACTCTGTATATGTCTGTGTGTCTGTATCTGTGTATATGTCTGCATGTGTGTATACGTGTTTGTGTGTGTTTGTGTCTATGTATGTGTCTGTGTGTTTGTGTGTCTGCATATATGTCTGTATGTATTTGTGCCTGGTGTGTGTGTCTGTGTATGTGTTTGTTTGTCTGTTTCTGTGTCTCTATATATGTCTCTCCATGTGTATGTGTATGTGTGTGTCTGTCTCTGTGTGTATATGTCTATATGTGTTTGTGCTTGTGTCTGTCTCTGTGTGTATATGTCTATATGTGTTTGTGCTTGTGTCTGTGTTTGTGTGTTTGTTCATGTCTGTGCATATGTCTGTATATGTGTCTGGGTTTGTCTATGTGTTTCTGTGTCTGTGTATACGTCTCCCTGTATGTCTATGTATGTGTGTGTGAATATATGTTTGTGTTTATGTCTGTATGGGTTTGTGTCTGTGTGTATGTCTGTATGTGTGTTGTGTCTCTATATGTGTGTATGTGTCTGTGTATGTGTGTATGTCTATGTGAATGTCTTTGTAAGTATCTGTGCCTATGTGTATGCCTCTGTGTGTCTATGTATGTGTGTATATGAGTCTGTGCATATGTCTGTGTATGTGTCTGTGTTTGTGTGTCTGTATGTAACTGTGTTGAGGGTGCCAAGGGTGGTACAGATGTTAAACTGTACAATGTGAACTTAAGAATGAGTCATCCTTACACACTATCAGATATCTTGGTTATCTTTACTAGAAAACTTGGTGTTATAATGAGGAACAAGAATTAATTATAAATAATCTCCAAAGAAAGAATAGAGGG
>NC_022018.1:11998094-11998968 GCF_000317375.1 Microtus ochrogaster | reverse complement strand
AGAAAGAATAGAGGGGCTACCATTTAATCGGAAGTGAAACAAATTGTAGTTTCTGCTATCTACAGATTCAGGCTGGGACGGGAATGGCAACATACAAAATACAAGGAAACTTGGAAAGAACCCAGGGAAGGAGACATGCCCACAGTCTTCACAGTTTGCCCAGTTCCTGGGGCTGTTCATTGTTTTCAGGCCCCTCCAGAATGGGTTCTTCAGGCAGAAGGAAACATCCATTGGATACCTGCATAGGCCAGATTCTATTCTTCAATTAATCAAAACAGCATACACTAAGTTATCGACAACCCTTAGAGGTAAGAGCAGGCCTGGCCTTCAAGGAGTGGTTAGTTATTTGGAGGAATACAGAATACACACAGAAAGCAAACAGTAAGCGCTGGTCTTTGGTAAGAGCCAAGGGATGTGAACAACAATGGTCCATGGGACAGAGAGGGTGGGGTAGACCCGCCAGAGCCAGGTCGACTGGCTTAGAGAAATGCCTTGAGGCTTAAGGATTTGAGGCGTGACCTTGAGTGACAATTCTTTGCTGAAGGTTAGTGCTCCCTTAAGAAGTTTATGAATGGAAATTTGCAGGTCGGTGAACCCTATGGATTCACCTTTACTGGGATGAGGCTTCAGGGATTTCATCAGATCCTCAAATGGATGACTGGGATGGTGAGAAGCCACTCCCTTACAAGCAATTGAACAAGCAATAAGAGAAATAAAATAAGTGGCCAGTGAATAAGAAATTGTTGAGGAAATGAACAAACCTATTTAAACAGAAGTAGTGGCCCCACGTATATATAAGTAATGTCAAGAGATTGAACTGGGAAAACAGAAGGAAATGGGAAAAAAGATTTAACTGTCAGGGTTACCCTGTGGG
>NC_022018.1:11995381-11997667 GCF_000317375.1 Microtus ochrogaster | reverse complement strand
GAGGAAAAAAGAATCAAGAATAACTGAGAGCCCTTCCTCTGCCCGACTGATTTGTAGAAATGGAAAACCCTGGAGAGCCTTTTTTTTTTTTTTTCAACATCGTCCAGCATTTATTGTGCCCAAGAAAAGAATCAAAGAGGTTTCCAGTCTTGCTCTTCCTGCCCAGCGTCTCTCTTCCAACCTAGACAACTGAGCCCACCTAACTTCTTGGGGTACTTGGCACTGTCAGCTAGCTTGAGGCTGTATCATTTCTGTTTGTTATTAGAAATCTTTCTCTGAATGACGTTACCGCAATGCGATAAGGAGACGAGCAAGGACGTGAACATTCCACACAGATAAAAACAGCCTGGCTTTTTCCAGTGCTCACAGCTCTTCAGCTTCATCAGGCTCCGTGCTGTTTCGTTAGAGCCAACGTCATTTACGCTTTTATGGTCACTTCAAGGCTATTTGTTTTGACAAAGGATTTTAAGAAATTTCTGAGTTTTATTTAACTTTATAGCCATCTAATTTACTCCCCAATAAAGAGATAACTAAGCATTTCTGTTACTTCGCTAAAACATTCTTTACATAATTTTGAAATACAATATAAGATTCTGCAAGGAGGAAATTAGTGCCAAGGAAATGCTGAGCCAGCCATCTAGCTTTGATGCCAAGATCTAGGGGCTGCACACCTCCTTCTTTATGGACACACTTATGCTCTGTAACTCTGAAAGGTGCTCCTTCCATTGCTATGTCTGTACATCCCTGAGAAAGTGTGACCCTGACCCTCCTATGGCAGTCAGGAGTAACGGTGATTAACAAAGTGTGGGGTGACTCAGGGGTAAGGAAGAACGAGAACATGGACTTGGAAGACTTGTCCTAGGTTGGGCTTAGTGGCTCACGCCTTTAATCCAGGGACTTGGTAGACAAGAGGCAGGTAGATCTCTGTTAGTTTAAGGCCTGCCTGGTCTACCTAGTGAGTTCCAGGACAACCAGAGCTACATAGTAAGACTCTGTCTTGAGAGAGGATAGGTGTGGAAGAAGAGAGGGAGACAGAATTTACTCTTTTCTCCCAAAGACGACTCTAGGAGATTCAGATAGACCTCTGTCTCATTTGCCATCTCATAATTCAAGCCAGTGTTCATCCTAGCATATTTGTTCAATGCTGTTCTCAGCTGGGTAGGGTTTTTCTCCTTATCTCTCTTGGTACAGCTGATCTCAGAGCCAACTTATCTCCTGCCTGTTCCTGGGACTTCTTTCCGTATGTCTGAGGCTCTTGTACTGGCATCTTCTCTCTCCCGCCCAGGCAACAATAGCTGTCCAACACTGCCTCCACCCAGTCCGTCTCTGCAGACGGAAAGTCATTAGGCTTGCTACTCAGGCCCCACCCACCACAGCTTGATCATCTGATGCCAGTGATAGCAACATGTCTTTTCTCTTCCTCAGTGCAACCCCAGTTCCTAGTCAGGGCATCCCTGAGTGCTCATGTATAAAAATGTGCCTGGTGTGTTCTGAAGGAAAGAAACAAAAACATTTTTAGACAAATTCAGAACCATCTCCCACTGCAAAGGAAAAAGAATAGGCAGCTATATGATTGTTGGTTTCGGTTTAGTTCTTATAGCAGAAGGAACAAAATGGACGTGGTGCATGTCCATAGCCCCGGCTCTCCAGAAGTTTGAAGCCCCACTAGGGAGCCTGGCAAGGCCTTGTCATAAATTAAATAAATAAATAGTAAGAAAAGAGACCAGACAATGATCCCACTGGGAAAACACCTCGAATACAATAAGCTGAGAAATGTGTTTGGAGGGTTTTGTAGAGAAGAAAGTAAATGGAAGAAATTGCCACTTGTCTGTCAGAGATTCTGTCCTGGCAAGGCTGTGTGCTGTGTGCAGACTGCACTTGAACATGAAGGCTGGCTCCTTCATATGGCCTGTGACAACAGCTGTCTGTGCTTCCAGAAACAACCTTGCAAGTCATATACTCTGAAATTCAGATCCAGTAATTAAGCTTCTTGGGCCATTCTCTGGGCACACCAGCTTGAAGTCCTTTGCAGGACAGGGTGGGGGTTACCATCATAAGAAAATATATATACACATGTGTGTATACATATATAAACACATCATTACAGTGACAATTACCATCATAAGTATATATGTGTGTGCCTGTATCATTATATTTGCAGAATGGAAGTTACCATCCATAAGTATATACATGTGTATATTCAATATATATATATATCATTATGTTTATAGGGTGGAGTGAGGATTGTCATCTCAAGTAAATCCATGCATATGGGTATATATATAC
>NC_022018.1:11989476-11995281 GCF_000317375.1 Microtus ochrogaster | reverse complement strand
ATAAATATATATATATATATATATATATATATATATATATATACACACATATGTGTGTGATTATATTTAGAAGAACATAGCTTGAGGCAGGAGAGTAGCATGATGAAGCATCTTCTTGTTTAGTGGAAGCGTTTGTTTCTGCTTCTTTTCCTGACTGTGAAGTCAGGATCCCTATACTTTCTTTCCCAATACAGACTAAACAGAGTTTCTTTTATTTATTTCTTTTTTACCATGGCTCCCAAGTAGCTCATAATGCCCTCTAGAAGGCAATAAATACTTACCCACCTGAACTGCTAGTTTTTCTCACAAACATCTGGCAAGTTTTGGGGGCCTCTTAACTATTGGATTTCCATATAAAATGCATTTTCTGTTTAAATCTTTTATTTATGGTACTTTTGAGAAAATCCAGACCAATGGAATAAATTCTGAAGCAGAGATTTTGGCAGAAGAATAAGTGGGTTTTTTATTTGCAATTTTCACAGCATGGCTATTTTAATGCAGAAGAGACAGGCAAAACAATTAAAAAAGATTGTCTATGGACTCAGAGGGAAGAAAAAGAAAAGCCTTTAGTTAAGTAGGTACAAAAGAAACATTTCCTCAAACATACGATTTATCCTTCTCCCAGAACAGGGGGATACATGACCACGCTCTGTAATGAGAAGACTGTGTGAAGTGGTTGCTGAGAAACTTATCTTTAGTTTCAGTTCTTAGAGCCGCTGATATTTCCGTGATAAGGTACAAACACTGAAGAAAATGTCCTCCGCAACATTCCTGTGGGATCTGAAACAATACACTTGGAGCTGAATACCCAATTTGGTATGCATCACATGAAAAAGACACAGCTCTAGCTTCCTTTCCGCTGCTGTGATAAACTGACACACAGCAGTGCAAGGAGGAAGAGTCTGCTTGGGTTGCACTTTCAGATTCGAGCCCATCATTGCCAGGAAAACAAGGCAGAGGGACTTGAACAGCTGTTCACATCGTACTCACAGTCAAAGGCAGAAAGAAGAAATCCGCACGTGCTGCTCCTGCTCAGTCCCTTCTCCGCTCTTACACATTCCCTGCCTAGGGAATAGTGCTTCCTGTAGTAGACTGGATCTTCCCACATCAGTTAGCAATCAAGACAGACAGACCCCACAGACAGACCGTCGGCCAACCTGATCTAGACATGGAGATGTCTTCACAGATGATTCTACGTTGTGACTAGGTAATAATTAAAACTAGACATCACAGATACATTTATTGATAGCCTGATTATCTGTGTGACAATATGAAAGTTCTGTGGCTTCTTGGAGCTTTGGGTGCAGTGGATATATAAGTCAATAACCACTCAGCTCTGCACTCAGGGCGAGAGAACAGAAAAGAGCACATGATGTCTGGCTGTCTGACAGACAGTAGAAGTTCAACAAATGGTGATTTTTTTTTCTCTTTCTATCTTGAGAACCTCTTTTCCTGCCTTATAGAACAAAACTACTAAGAAACTGAGGTAGACATTCACATCTATCTTAAAATAGCATTTATCAGGGAAATCTTTGATACTAGCTCTTTGTCTTGGTTACTTTCTTATTGTTGTCATAAAACACCATGACCAAGGCAACTTATAAGAGAAAGCAGAAACTAGGTTACAGTTTCCAGGGGTTAGAGTCTATGACAGCAGCCTGAATAAACAGCAGAGAGCTCACATTTGACTGGCAAACAAGAGACAGGACATAAGGCATGGCATTTCATGAGTCTTTAGAAACCTCATGTGGCACACCTCTTCCAATGAGACCACACCACCTTATCCTTTCCAACCGTTCTACCAACTGAGGACCAGAGGGGGTCACTCTCACTTAAACCCCCACACTCTTCACATATATGCAAAATGGAAATTAGACAGCTTGCCTTACCTACTTTGTAAAGTGCCGTGACATATTTGAAAAATGTACAGTACTGAGAAAAAACTTGGTGAGATGGGAAATTCTGACTGACATTTAAAAGCCTGGATTCTGGTCATGTGACCTTCTTCAAGCTCCTAAGTGTCACTGCTCATCATTTCTCTTACATTCAATGCAGTCAATGATAATTACATTACTTTCCAGGTGTACTTACATAGTATTGGTTATAATAGGGATGTGGCATACCCTTCTTTACCATTATCTCTCCTAATCCTCATACTTATGACCTATTAGTTTTGGTTCCTCGATCTACCACACAGGGAAAATCCTCTGCCTCCATTGAAAGCTAGCAGGGAAGTCAAGTGGCACACTGACGTGCTATAAATAGAAGGAGATCTGCATTTCCAGAATCCATGCAAGGAATAGGCAGCAACAAAGAGCTGTGTGGAAGGGAAGAGTGGACCTTTGCCGTCACAATGGAGCTTCAAAAGCACTGCAGAGAAGGACAAGGTTGAACCTCCCACCTTTCCCCATTTTCAGTTCTCTTCCCCGTGTTTCTGTTGTGAAGAGATGAGCAAGGGGTTCAGGGTGAGTAAAGGAAGGCTCCAGCAAGGTAGAACATCACCCCATCCACTTAAATGTCCGTGGATGGACCCTTTGAACAAAAGATAAACATTTTTAAAAGTGTGCCAGCATATTTAAATGTTTCACATGATATGAAGGATTCAGAACTAAAAAACCCCTGTATCAGAGGAGCCTGTGAATTTCTGTACCGTTTGACAAGACTGTGGACAGTTGTAGAAAGTCATGACTGGACAAGGGGCAGTGTGGCATGAGTCAACAGTTGTACACAGAGAGCCCTGAGCAAGACCTGTTTGCTCAGAGTCTTCAGAGGAAAGGATTCCCTTAGGGAGCCTTTGAAGCGTTCTCCTTTAAGACTCCCTTTTGTGCTTCAATTAAAGACAACACAGGTAGCTAAAGGGGAGGCTAGAAATCTGAGGGCAAAGATCTGAGGGGTAAGAAATCTACTCACAACAGGAATCGTCTGTCCATGTCTCTTTATCCTTCTCTCTTCAATCCATCATTTCTTATTTTTCCACCCGTTACTTGTTCTCCTTGTTCTCCATTGTTCTTAGCTCTACACTGTTCCTCTTGTCCCTAGTTCTACCCATTACCAATGTTCCCAGTCATGTATATCCTTAAAACTAGCAATTCCCCATGCCTAGCAGGTTCCAGGGCCAAATTCTTTTGCCCCATAGAAAACCAGATAAGGGTTTTCACACAGAGACACAGATACATGGGAGTGGCTAGTTCATGTCCGGTGAACTCTTTAATGGAGAAAGTTAGTAAGAAAGGAATTGAATCATCAAGGTTTATTTTCAGAAAAAATATGAATAGGGCATGGATTGTATTTTAAATCAGCGTGCCACTTCTTTTCTCCCATCAAGCATAGAATCAGATAACCAAGCAACAATTTACATTAGAACCTCACTTATAAACACAGAGACACTGGTGAGGCTGAGGCAGGAGGATAACTGACAATTTGAAGCCAACCTGGAACACACAGGGGGTTCTAGATCAGCTTGGCCTACAGTGCAAGATCTTATTTCACACAATTAAAATAAAATAAAATAAAATAGGTAGAAAACAGAAGAACAAAGTATGCACACGAGCACATCCATCCCTCAGTTCTGACCACCCCAGGCTCCCCAGCTCCTTGCAGTTTAAGAGACACATGGGTAGCAGAAACTGATAGGATTATTGTAATTAAAATACAACTGATGAGACTTCTACTTAAACATGACAGACTAAATAAGTACATTCCTCTTCACTTGTCCTCAAATTCTATTAAAATGATGGTCATGCATAAATTGTGAGAATTGGGAAGTAGATGGCCTGTGACAAATGACCAGAAAAAGGTAAAACTTAAACCAAGAGGAAAGGTGGCTGTGCCACCCACTCCAGAAAAATTTAAGATATATAGTCATAAGCCAGGCTTAGTGGTGCATGCCTAAAGCCCCAGCACTCACAACTGCTTGTGGGAGGTGAAGACCTTTCTGTGACCCTACGAAGAGGAAGAGTCACCCTGAAGCCTTGATTCCACCTGTCTCTCCTCAACTTGAGACTGAGGGAAATCACAAGCCCCTCCACAATCCTGCTAGAGTGCCATGGCAACCCAAGAACCACTGACAATTTCCTAACAGGCTTTCCATGGCTAGATAAGGAGACAGCCCCAGAACACAGCATGAGGGCAGCAGATAGGAAGTCGGCCCCAGAACACAGCATGAGAACATCAGACAGGAAGTCGGCCCCAGAACACAACGTAAGGGTGGCAGACAGGAAGTGGGTCCCAGAATCTTTCCCAGATAATCGACTAACTGGGACCAAGTATTCAAATATATGAGCCTATTGGACCATCTGCATTCAAACGACCACAGAACAAAAGCTAATCTACACTTCCCAAGTTCTAAGATTACAGATAGGTGCCACCACACACAAGTATTTTGTGTTTCTTGCAACTAAAGACCTACACATTTCAGACACCAGTTTAAACACGGGAAGTCCTTAAGGAAGTGCTCATATCAAACACATGCCTATAAAACAGCAATATCCAGCATCATGTTTGAGTCCCATGGAATCTCTAACATGCCACAGAAGTCAAGAAAGCTGAGTTTTGACTACTACTGCGCTAGCAACAGGACCCTGGTTAGAGCCTGCTGAAGAGAACAGAGAACCTGTCTGCAAGTGTCTATGTGAAAAGCTCTGGGGCTGGAGAGATGGCTCAGTGGTTAAGAGCACCGGCTGCTCTTCCAGAGGTCATGAGTTCAATTCCCAGCAACCACACGGTGGCTCACAACCATCTGTAATGCAAAGCTCTTATGATCTCCAGGGACCCCAACCCCAGCCACCCAGCACTGATACAAGACAGCTCAAGTGGATGTCTGTGAGAAGAATGATGACCCAGGTTTCAGTGTGCAGAGTTTTGGGGGAGTTCATCGCACTGGAATGACTGCATCAGGAGACTCTCACAGCCCAAGCCTCTAACTGTACGCATGGCTTTTCTGTATTAGCTCCCCATCTTGAGTCATCTTATTAGCATAAACTATCAAGTCACATATGGAGTGAGTGGGCCACCATCAACAGCATTGATGCCGGAACAGAGACAATGACCAGATATCTTTAAAAGTGAATTTTCACTCCAATGAGTCTAGAGCATGATTAAAAGATAAGTGCCATTAGAAGCAGGTATGACACTCAATTACACAGGACAAGCTAGGATTTTGATTAATATAAATATGTATTCAGATGAAGTGGAGAGTCTCACTGCTTGAATAGAGACTGGGCAAGGAAAGGCAGCCGGCCTAAGCACATTACAAACTGAACTTTTTAAAACATGTTAAAGCTAGTCCTTCAGTATTGACCCAGCAGTTAGTGAGAAGGAAGAGAGTAGCAAAAGAAGTAAGTATTGTCACCTTGAAATCAATGATTAAAAGTGTGATAACACTAGTAAAAAACTCTTCTAAAATATCCAAGGACATCCTCCTTTATTCTTCCTTTATTTTGAATATTTCATATTCAAAAAGTATGAAGTATGAAAAAATCTAATTGTGCACCATGTGTTGGGGATGGAAAAAAAATACCAAAATGTACTCTGTGGAGTCTTAGAAAGTGCAATTTCACAGGTGGTCCTCTGCCCAGGCAGGGGAAGACACGGGGAGGGGGAGTAGCCAACATAGCCTGTGTCACACAGCCCTTGCCTGTCTGATGACTCCTCAGAGGGGCAGGGGAAGTTCTTAGCAGGATAGATACTCAACTTACACATAGAACCTTTCTGTAAGGAAGTGAAGCAGCTCTGAGAAATGCTCCTCTAGAGATTTCAAAAAGCATATTTGTGTCTGTGTGTGTGTGTGTGTCTGTGTGTGTGTGT
>NC_022018.1:11988222-11989367 GCF_000317375.1 Microtus ochrogaster | reverse complement strand
AGAGAGAGAGAACATGTGTGTACATGTATGCATATGTGTATGGGGTGTGTGTGTGTGTTTGTGTGTATTTGGAAAGAAAATTTATGGTGCCTCACCCTGCTTCCTTTCTTTGAGCTTTCTAAAATATCAACTCAACTAGATTAATGTCATCTTCCTAGAACTCTAAGAGAAGAATAAGGAAGGAATCTCATAGGAAAAAAAATACATGGACCCGAGCACTCAGGGAGCTTACAATCCATCTCACAATATTCTTTTTATAGTTGATAGCATAGTATTTAAAAAATTCAAGGTGAATAAAAAGTGAGATTCCCCTTAATCTGGAGAAAAGATGTAAGATTTATGCTGGGTTAATATGTATATGATAGTGCCTACCTCTGCACACCGCAGCCAGATTAAGTGTCCACCCTCCTTATATCTCACCAAGAGAATTGAAGCTCAGTGTACGATGCCTTGGAGACAGTGCAAACTGAGTCCAAACCACAGCAATTGTGAAACATGCTGAGAACACTGACATAGCAAGTCTGAAGCATGGCCAGTGCCCCTGCATAGATGGCCACAGCTTTTAAAACTGTTCAGATAGACAAAGAGAGTCTGTTACTAGCTGTCTGATTTCTAATGTAAACTGCAAGTGTTTTCATGATAGGGAAACACAGAGCAAATATTGGAGCAAGTGTCTGAATAGAATTGTGACCTCTATTCTAAGATGAAAAAAATATTATTTCTTAGAGAAATGATATTACTTAATTATGTGGTGGCTTGAAAGGTGCTTTTCTTACCCTCTGTTTTCTTCTGTGATTCATAACACTGACAGGGTGAAATCAAACTCAGAAGCAGGCATTTACAGAGAAACAAGATCAGAGGAAAAATAGCCTGCAGAGAGAATTCAGTTCTAACAAATATTCTTCAAATTCCAGCCACATCGGGCATAGGCTGATAATTCAAACTAACATTATTTTAATGTCACAAATCTGAGGAGATGGGAGAATCCACTGGATGGGCAGGGTTGACATTCACAGCAAAATATACCATGATGATTACAAACTAACCAGATGTATTTAAACAGAAATACTCCCCGTGTTCCAGTGCAGGGTGGAGAACATGTGCATTGGTTGTTGTGCTTTCCTGTCCCTTTAAGGGACAAGCCA